>NC_025696.1:1365341-1379860 GCF_000633955.1 Camelina sativa | reverse complement strand
TTTTTTTTTTTTTTTTTTCTCTCTCTCTAAAGATTCTTCTTCTTGTTTATATCTCTCCTGATATAAATCAGCTAATATAATGGAAGTGTTTGGTAAATAATCTAAAGTTTCTTTGGTAGTCTATTTTGTTAAAAAAATAAAATCTCATATTGTGGAAGAGGTAATAAATTCTAGGATCTTTCTTTAAAAATATCAAGATTTATAGGTGGCTGGAACCATATTTGTTAGATTGTCAAACTCAAACATCGCGATTCGTGATAATTTGGTTTTAGTTTTTTGGAATGAAGCCCAAAATATTTTGGAACTTTGAATGAGGTGGAACGTTTTTAGGTCGAGGTGGGTCAGAATTATTTAATGTCTGATTGTTAATTTACTAAATCTAAACGTAACATATTATGAACATGCATTCAAATTTGTTTTTTTTTTTAAAAAAATTGTGTAAAAAAAACTCATTCATTAGAGTCCATATTTTTTTGATAAAAGTTCTTGACCTTGTTATAGTAAGTCAATGTTAAATCTAAAAACCAGATACGTATTTGTACACAATACACATTTACTATTCATGGAAAGCCATGGTTAATACGCGACCACGTATCACATCTACTTCCCTCATCATTTATAAGTTGTCTTTATCTGTGACAGGAACAAGGCCCATTATAAAAATTTAAGGCCCATTTAGATTAAAATTTGTGTCATCTCTTCCATAAAGACCGTTTTTACTGTTGACCAAACCAAAACTAGTGTTAGCACTCGTGATGACGTGGCGGGAAACCGATAAACCCACGTGCTGTCAGCGTGCCGTTACCCTTCTCCGTTCCCACCCGAGATGACGACGACGACTCTCGCCGGATTGATACGTCGGCGTTTTGGCAGATTGGTTCCGACTCATCTGAATTACGGATGCGTCGGGCCGTGGCGACAAGGAACTCGATTGCTGAGCGGCGAGGCTGAGTCGAATCGGGATGAGTTTCCGGTGGAGAACGCTTACGTTATCTTGAATGTCTCCGAAACAAGTTCAATCGCAGAGATCAAAGCTTCATTTCGCAGACTCGCCAAGGAGACTCATCCTGACCTTGTCGATTCGAAGAAAGATCCATCTAATTCGTTACGTTTCGTTCAGATTCTCGCCGCTTATGAGGTAACATAGATTGAAATTTTCAGGCTTTTGTGATACTTGTAGAGGTTCTGATGATGAATGATATGATTTTGTGGTGATGATGATGTCAGATTCTTTCAGATTCTGAAAAGAGAGCGCACTATGATAGATACTTACTATCTAGGAGAGTGGTGATAACGAAATATTCTAGGCAAGGGTATACGCTTCACAGGTATAAAAAAAGATTGACATTGAGTCAAGAGATGGAAGTGGTTGAGTGGCTAAAATGGTATAGAGAAGCAATACATGATATTGTATTGGAGAAGAGAGTAGCTAATGGTACTACTACAGGCTACTTGGATGAACTGGAAGAAGATTTTTATTCAGCTATCCGAGCAGCCTACTTTGGGCCTGATGTTGAATCTGTGGAGCTTCTTCCTGATTGTTTTGAAGCTGAGGAAAGGTCTGTGTATGACACACGAGAGGTTTTGCATTTGGTGTCAGGACGTGATCTTTTTGGCATGGTTTGCTTGGTAGATAACTTCCTTGAGCTTTCTTCTGCTTGCTCTAAGAAGTTGGCTTTGTCGTCATTTATGGATTCGGATTTGGGTCAAGAAGTTGAGAAAGGCAATTATGACATGAAATCTGATGAAAGGATTGGTCTTCAGATATCTCATATACAGTCCTCAAGAAATAAAAACCATGTTTCGGATGCTTATAAAGATGTTCAGCTGCATGTATCTGGAAGAGTTGTTGCTACAGCCATTAGGGTGCCCCCGAAAGGGCAGAATAAAATTGAGGGTGATCACGATCTCATACACGTTTTCCTCAATTCAGATGAAAAATCTAATCATGGCACTGAATCTGAATCATCTCCGGGAAATGAAAGTGGAGCCAAACTTCTTGTTGGAACTATAAGTGGTCTTGGAACAATCCCAGATGAAGGCTCATGTTATGTCTACGATGGCAATGGTGCTAAGACTCATGTGATAATGAAACATAGGACATTTCTGGTTTGTGGCTTATATGATCTAGCATTTATTTTAGTTACCTTTTGCAATGTACAACATGTACTCTTGTCCAGGGAATTATACTGTGATGCATATACAGATTAGTTCTGTTAGTCATTTGATGAAATAACCATGCATGAGCATTCGTCATCCACATTTTACAGGTGAGACATTTGCATTGGTACAGAATTGGGGAAAAGGTTTCCATTTGCGAGTGTAGATGCAGTAGAGCGAAATTACCACCAAGCAAGTAAGACAAATATTCTTTTTGTTTTATTTCAGTACTGGCTCACATTTAATTGAATGTAATTGAATAAAATGATATCTGGAACACAGAAATGTAATTGCTTTTGTTGAAATGCTGAAGTAGTCAGTGATCTTTGGCAATGAAGATGTTATGAACTTATGACACTGATCTCTAACGTAACTTTATCCGTCTTACCTCCAGTGACATGAATGAAACCATAATTGCATGGATGTGAAAACAGGTTTTGGTTGTTTGAGCCTCGTTGTGGTTTGCATGATGTCGGAGGATGGTATATTGAAACTTATGGGAAAGATAAAAAGAGTCGAACGGTCCTGGCACAAAGATTCTGGGATGGACTGGAAGAGGGGAGTACACTGGATGGGTAAGCTTATTATATATGAAGAGAAAGCAACGTAAGATGCACTGTTGGCTATAGCTTAAAGGATGAGTGCTAGAACTTGTCGGTAGAAATCACTTCCGATCAACAATTTGTTTGCATCTTTGTATCTGCGTTGACCACATTGTTCCTCAGTCATTTTGAGTCTGCTTAGTTCTCTTACCAAATTACCAAAGTAATTAAAAGGCATGATGGGGAAAGGGAGTCAAGTATCTGTATTAGTTGTTATTTGTGAAGTAACCTGACTTGTTTTTACTTTTGCCTTCTCTAGGAGACTGCACCCTGGTATATACTTGCTTACACTAGCATACCGAACTCTCGATCTTGAAGATGAGAAGAGAAGAAAACGGTCAGTGTTGGAGATCATCGAGGAACAGCTATCTAAAACATTGGATTGGTGTAAAAAATTGGTTAGAAGTAAGGGCCTTGGAGGTTAACCTTCTCACTTTCCGAGTGCAGATCCAAATATGATTGGATTTACAATTTCTGCGTGGATACGAGCAGTTCCAGGCACGAGGTTGTGGTAAACAAATGCTTCTTCAAATGTCCATAAACTTTCTTTACTTTGCTCTTCCATGATCCACAACCGCAGTATCTGTAAATTTCAAGTTTACACCAAAGATGGAGTGTTAAATGGTTTCCAGGGATCTTGGAGGTTGTCTCAGACCAGAAGGTGGTTTCAAAAGCCAGAATGGGCGGGCCCAGAAGAAACTGGCTGCTCACAAGGAATAGTGAAACAAATGCTTTTTGTTGAGGAAAGAATCATGTGTACTAAAAAACTTGGTTTCAAAGTGACTCATTAGACTTGTATAAAATATTATATCTAATGAAACTAGACTTGATTTTCAGAAGGAAAACAAAACTAGACTTGGTTCTTCAGCTTCTTTATCCTCTTAAAAGGTCTTAAAGCGGGTGTAACTCCTAGGCAGATTCAGTTCCGGTCAACAAAGCTTTGGCCGGAGGAATCATAGCAACATTATAGCGTTCATCCTTGGAGTACTTCTTTCGTAACGCTCCCTTACTCTCACTCCCTTCTTGTTGTTGCTTCCATTGCTGATACGCCAATAGCTTTGCACAGTCCCTGTTTAATACAAAAGAATCAATATCCAACCACAAATACAAAACCCATACGAAGAAATTGACAGAGGTTTGTTTACATGATCTGAGTCTCGGAATAGCCAGTGTGATGCTTGAGAGTGTTGGTCCAAATGGGAATTTGGTGTAGAGCAGATCTTGCTGCGTAGATTGCAGAAGCAGCTAGCATAGATGGACTGAACATTATCGTAGTATCGTAATGCATCACACTTAACTCCGCCAAATACTGCACCATATTCTCCATCTGAAGACAAAAAAAGACCAATTGAAATGTTATATATAATGTAATGTAAAACCATGGAAGAAACTCTAAAACCGTTGTCTTACCCGTTGGTCTACAATGGAAGCTTTGATGAAGCGAGCAAGGAAGACATAATGGGTTGGAACTGTCAAGTACCACTCCAGTGTAGACAGTATAGTCTTCTCCATCACCAGAATCTGTTTGTGACTGTATGCATGGTCTGCAATATCAGCTAGATCCGAAACCTGCAAAAGAATTATAATTCAGAAGCTGAAGACAAGAAGAATCACAATCAGAAGCTACAAATGATTTAGGAGTTCTCTGTTTCTATTACATGTGGTGGCCAGATCTCTTCGTATTTGGATGACATGAGAAGAGCACTGAGACCAACTAGCTGCAGTTCTTTTCTAGGTACTGGCTTAACCGACAAGAACCGATCCAGAATGTTAACAGTGAGGTAAAACGTCTCTGGATTAAGCTCGAAGCGGACATGTACGTCTATCAACCACTCCACCAGAATCAATCTCATCCTTTCATTAATCTCAGGTTGCGAATGCATGTAATCTCGTGGTCTCCATTCACTCTGCCAATTCCAAATGAGAACTTTTAATAAAACAAGTTCATACCACAATGCTCTGCAAGGAAAGATTCATGATATATATAAATAGTATACTAACCTCAACAGACTTGTAGTAACGGTAGATCTCTTCCACATATTCGACAGCTGCAAGGTCATTCTTAGCATCAGCAGAATCAATATCAACAATCACTTCTTTCTGTTTCTTCTCTATACCACAAGCAGCCTGAAAAAAATCAAAAGAAAGAAACAAAAAGAGATAATTCAGAACAGACCAAACATCTTCTTACTTTCAAAACCAAGAATCATCAATTCACAAAGTAAAATTTATACCTTGCTTCTAGCGGTAAGAATAGATGTGTAAGTGGTTGATTTCTTCTTAGTAGCCTTCTTCTCTCGGACAACAACTAAACTACGTTCTTCATCACTGTCTGAGCTTATCTCAATCACCTCTACAACCTTTGATTTCCCGGCTGCTTTCTTTGGCTTTGGTATTGCGACTCTCTTGACAACAGGTTTCTACAGATCAAAACAAATAACAATGAGCACATGAAATCAAACGAAAAAAAAAACCTAATTTGTTCATCAAAAGACAGGGGAAAAGGAACAAACTTTGAGATTCTCATCCACAAGAAGTGTGGGATTCGGATTCTGAGACCGTGTACGAGGACGATGATTGACCTTCGCCGGCTCGTTCTTTGGGTAATTTCCTCGAACAACATTACCTATATCACCAAGAACTTGACGGTTTCTTCCCTTCGCTATGTTTTTTCCATCTTCCACAACAACAACATCACCTTCAAAACACAGAAAAGATTACAACTTTATTATAATTCAGTTTGCAACAATCTACAATATCAAATTAAAGAAGATTTCACTCAAAAAGCCACGGACTTTATAATTGATTTCGTTTCCTTGTTCGTCGATATTAAACAAGAACAGCAAGAAACACTAAAATCGAACAAACCCCAGATGAAAAAGAAAACCAAAATCGATGATCATGGATGGATGAGTCGCCACTAAAAAACCAAATCAATTTTTGTTCCGCAAAACCCTAAAAAAGAATTAAAAAATTAAAGAACTTTCATCTTACCCATGGATTGTTGAGGAACAATTGATCGAGAAGTCATCATCTTTGTTTCTCTCCTCTCTCTCTCTCTCTCTTCGTCTTCTCTCCGACTAAAATCTCAGGTTTGTAATTGAAAAAAAAACAAGCCTTTGGATAAAAGGAGGCTTCTCGAGGAAGATGAGCCGTTTTAAAGAAAAAGAAAAACCAAAATTAAAACAAAATAAATGAGTATTTTCTTCCCCCAACGGTCTGAAATCTGAATGTTTTTTTGATTTAGACGGTTCGATGGAATCTTCATCCAACGGTGAACAGTTTAGGTCAATTTTTTGGACCGTTAAGAGATTACGTGAGATATCGAAAATGGCTCTCGCAGAAAGCCCATAGGAAGGCCCATTAAGCTCGATTAGATCAAGCTTAATACTCTAATCCGACGTCGTCGCTTGCTTCCCTCATCTCAAGAAGTAAAAAAGCTAAACTAAAATCACAGAGGATCCAAATGTATATTTATGGATCCTTTTGCTTGGATCTGTAAGTTTAGCTTTTTAGTAGTAACATGAAGAAGCTTGTGTCTATCTATACTTTCATGTCTGATGTTGGGTTTTTGCATAAAGTATAAAGAAAAAGAGTTTGGTGTCATCTTATGTTTAAAGCCTTATATAAGTTCCAAGGTAAATAAGTTTTAACTACAGAAACAAAATCCAAGAAGCAAACTAACAGACATCAAGACAAATGAGATAGGGGGACTTGGGGTTTTCAGACAGCTTTAGGTTGGATTTGTTCGAAGTCGAAAACCTCAAACATGAGCCGCCGGACATCGGGTTTTCCATAGATGGTGTAGGCAAGACCATGAATGGCTTGTTGAACAGCGGTTGTTGCCGGATTCCTTAGTCTCCGGTTATGTTCATACCGATCATGAACCTCCTCTGAGTATATTATAAAGTTGTGAAGACGTTTTTCTCTAAGATACCGCCCACAGAATTTGTTCATTAATAGACGTCGATGCTTCTCTTGCAACCACTTCCCTGGTGCGTCCAAGTGCTTCATTAACAATCGCTCTGCCATTGCTATATCCTGCATGATCATCCCATGACCAAAAAAACCAGGTTAAACAAAAAACATTCTTTTCATCTCTTTTTAGATGAGATCGTTATTCTCACCTGTATCTTCTGTCCTACGTATTCTAGCCGCTCAAAACAAAACCGCGGGTGTTCAAACTTGTGTTTTGAAGGATGCAAGAAGCAGAGCTGTGTGATTTCAGGTAAGTGAAACAGGGTTTAGAGAAGGAAAGTAATATATTGCATGACAAAAGCCAGGAGTAGCCGCCTTTTGTACCTGTAAACCGAGTCCAAGTTCGATGTTTCTTGCTTCGGTTATCTCCTTGATTCTATCATTCATCGGTAAAGGGTATCCAAGGGTCTGCATAACTTTGGGTTTGCTGTCAAAATCCCATATGTTCCCTCTGAAACGATGCATTCCCGGAGGAACACAAGCTCTGAATAGCCTCGGGTGTGCAAATAAAGCATCTTCAGGAGGCTGAATAAACAGAAAACAAAATAAAGGAATCAATCTTCTTCAATAAAGCAAAGAAGTTAACAATATCTTGCCACAACCTTGTAGCTTGTTCCTCTATATTATTACCTTGTAAGTAGCAATATCTTGCCAAGCTAGCTTTTTGCCTTCAAATTCAGCAGAAACATAATCTACATCCTCAAGCTGTCTCCTGCTTCGAGGCTGACATTCATCTGCATCTGGGTCCATCCCAAACACCTCAAAAAGCACACGATATACTTCTGGCATCCCATAGCATAGATAGATGGCACCAAACAAAGCCCAAAACACAGATCTAGCCAGAACAAACAACATTAACATGGATAAGTACATGTCATTTATGAGATATTGGGATGCTCAGACTCATCAAGTTTACAGTCATTTAATTCAATCAGATGGCAAGCCTGAGCTGAGCTAGGTATATAAGTACCAGCTATCACACAGCCCATTTCAATTGAATTGTTGGAACTTCGGTTTATTATATTTTAGACTACAAGTAACTAAATGCTTATACAAATGATGACACACTACAAACAGATAAGACAGATCCTATCCACAATGAGAAATCTATGATCAGCTAACTAAACCAACAGTTGTTTAAGTCCTCTTTGGAGGATTCAACGCTTATATAAAGTTAAACCTGGCAATGGCATAACAGCTAAGATATCAAACTCATGGTGAGACTTAAGGCTTATCCAAAACAAGTTCTTGAGAGAATGGGACATCAAATACTAGTTCCTCCTACTACATATATCAACTATTTTAACACATTGAAGCTAAAGTCTCAGCTCAAAGCAACGAAACTGTGGAATAACTCAACTGAAACCATCATCATCATCCAAAGCAGAGGCAATGAGAAAGAAAGAAGAGAAGAGAGAAACTTACTTAACCGGAGGCTCACGCTCTTTTCTAATCAACTTATCCATATCATCATAAGGAAAGATGAGATTTTGCAACCCCGCAGCTTTAATCCACTTTGGAAGATACCTCTTCCCAATCAAAGCAAACACTCTCTCCCTCATAGGCCCCGGAGACTCCCTCGGATACCTCTGCAAGAAAAACTCAGTAATAGCAAGCTCAAGCACATACTGACCCAGAAACCAAAGCCTCGAGTGCCCATTCTTCACATGCCTCGCACGTGCCCTGTCACAAGACGGATGCTGGAAAGCAAGATACAGCAACGTATCGAAATGTTTCGCAGGGTTATCATCTCCTAAACTCTCCGAAGGCTCTAGAGAATACCCTAACGCTTGTTTGACTTCAAGAAGATACTCATCGATCCATGTTTTATCAGCGTTGTTAAGCTTTGAAGATGGGAGACAAGAGCTGAGTAAAGGAAACGACTTTAGAGACAATTGTGGACTGTTGAGGAACCTCTCGGCTAGTTTCTTGTCGTCTAATGGTGGCCTTAAGATGAATCGTTTCGGTGGAACTTTCTTCTTTGGTCCTGTGGCTGTTTTACGCTGGGCTAGCTCCTTGAGAAGACGTTGAGGACTGTCTCGTGGGAGACCTTGATGAGTCTCCGCCGTCACGGAAGCGCAGATTCGGAGATTTTGGAATCTGGGTTTTGTGAGGTTTAGTTGGGTTTTAGATGGGAACTGAGAAATTGAAGAAGAGAATGAGAGTTCAGGTGCTGAAGATGAACAAATGCGAAGGAGAGAAGAAGATGAAGATGAAGAACAAAGCTCCATTGCAAAATTGAAGAGTCAAATCATCAAATTTTCGAGTTGAGAGCACTTCTGCTCGCGCAAAGACACGATTTTGCAGTAGCTGTGCGAAGGATTTGGCAATGGCAACGAAGATTGCAGAGTTCTTCCATGGATAAGGTCGTGGCGGGGAGATTTTTTTTTTCTTGGATCGAGGTTTGAGGCCCATAAAGCCCATTTAAAAGCCCAATAATGAAAAGCAAGAACCATGAGACACGGAGTCTGTGTTTAGTAGGATGAAGTAAGTGATCATTAATTAGGAAATCCAAAAGTGGATTTATATTTGTTTATATTTAAAATCAATTCCATTTTTTTTTTTTTGATCTCTTTTGTCGCATTGGATACTTTATCTATAGCATGCAGATTTGAAGAGTAACTTTAATTTGGAAGAAGGTGAAAACTGATTTATGAACGATTTTTTGCACTTTTACCTTTTGTATTATAGGGAATATATGTAATCATGACAAATTGACAATAGACTATTAATGTAATCTTTGATATTTAATTTTAAAAATATTCCTTTTGTGTATGTCTTTTTTCTCTCAATCACGTGGCACATGATAAATCCAATTTTTGTATAGGAAAAAAAAAATAAAAAAAACTAGAAGACGTACGAGCCATCATATTTTGGTTTTTTTAACAACCATTTGAATTATTTAATACAACCATGTATTATGCGCATTTTCAGGCTCTAGGTTAGATACTAGAAGACGTATATATATACATGACTACGTGTGTTTCTATTTTTCTATCCTACAAAGAAACACTAGTCATCGAATATTTTTTTGGAAAGCCTTTTGTATTTTTAATAACTTGAATCTGGATCTAATTTGATTCAGATTTTTGTATATTGTAGACAAAAGAAATATACTGGAAATGAGATGCTCTCAGCTCTCTTTCTATCAATAGCTGAGTAATTTATTATTAGCGTTATAACTCTCATCATGTATATCACAAGCGCGGCTATAATTAATCAATGAAACTAAAATTTAAATAGGTCACCAAAAAATATCAACAGATATCCTATATAGAAAAAAAAAATGTGATGAAAGGAAGTAACGTAAAGACTATAATTATCCAAGTATATATACTCGTTGTCGTTGACGTGACGAAAAAAGCTTATACAAATTACACTCGCGAGTTATCCAAGATCGATCACATAAAATTAAAATCTTCGCTATGTTAGTTAATGGCAAGATGCATTTAAAAGATTAAACGATATTTATGTACTACAATGAGAAATAATAATCCTGATATTGACTTGACTCTTATCTAGAAGCATAACAAAACATACTACTATTGTTTTTGGCTGTAGTATATCTAATAATGTTTTGTACGACGACACAACATGTAGATTAATTATTTAAAGACAACGTGCATGTCTTCTTTATTTTTTTCCCTTTGATGCGGGCCTTTTAGCAGAAGAACGCTACGCACATATAAATAAAGCTTTGGAAAAAATAAATAATTAGCTAATTATGGCCTGACTTGTTTAACCTATATATCCAGAATGAACATTATATTCAAAACAGATCTTTTCCACAACTATATATTATAGATCTTTTGTTGTTGTCTTCTGATCTGTTCCTTCTTCTTTTGTATGCATGTGTGATTACTTGTTTTTTTTTGTGTTAAAGGAATATTCGTGGAAGACAATTCAACCATTTGTTTTGCATGTGAAAATAAATCAATGAATAAAATTTAGATCCTTTTAATCAAATCACAATCGATTAGATAACTTTACATGTTTTCTCGATCGATAAGATAACGAATATAGCTTTCATTAGGAAAAGAAATATATATAAAATAAATAACAAATAACAGAAAGAAGCGTGATTGCCTTTACTTGCATGCATATGCAGTAGTAGCTCTTTTTTGAATGACTGTTTTGAAGAATAATTATCCTCGTCAACGTCAACTAAAGCTCTTGTATCTCCCCTTTTTAAAACCTCAACTAAAGTTTATATCAATAATTAATCATCTAACCATAGATTAAAAAAAAAAAAAACTTTACATCTATATATTATTTTAAACCATTAGCTTCTGAAATAACTTTAAACAGCCCTAACGAAAACCATGATCATGTCATTTCATCAACTGATTCGGATCATGTGTAGCTTTTATTTTCTAGATTTGTAGTACGTTAAGTATTAATTAATAAATTGCTTTAGTTTAGTGATATTGTATAGTTCAAGGCAGTAAGATGTGCGGAACAGATAACTTAACCTTTAAATGGTAAAATGTTACCTTTTTGTGAGGAAAAAAATTGATGAAATAGCTTGTGTCACAAATCGGAATTTTGTAAAATTGAATGGTAGGTAAAAAAAAATGAGACTTGAATATATGTTGTTCTCTCGACCACCTGTGGGCTGTGGGGATTGCTTGTTAGAATTAAGGTTGTCGTAGTTAATTAGACTATTTAACTAATACATGACCGGAAAAAGTATAATAGTCAGAAGTAGTAGTTGAGATATCAGAAAGATTCAAGGTGGCCATAACACAATTATTCGGAATGACAAGTGAAGCATCGTTATCAACTTATATCCCTCTCAATCCCCACCACTCTCTATTCCCTCATATAGATTATTCTTGTGATCATATCGCACACAACATTGATAGAAACATTTAATATATAGAACGATATTTACAACAAACGGATCAATTTATTTTAAAATCTCGTTAAAAGACAACAAATAATTACATTGCAAAGGTCTTACATTCAAATACAAATCAAATATTTGAATATAACCAATATATATATATACTTAGAAATCAGTCGTAAAAAACCATCAAATGATGCCAAACTTAGAAAGTATTTAGTCTTTTTCATTTAAATGAAATGAATGCAAGCTGGCCGGCGCTACTTGTGCGCACCACACTAAAGCCTATATATGAAGATCCCTCTCACTTTATTCATGTATATACATATTAAGAATAAAAATAACTTAATAAAAAACATGGCTGCGGTGAACAGAACGAATCTCTTGTTACTTCTTCTCTCTCTTTTTCTCGTTCTTAACCTCGCCTCCGCTCAACTCCGGCGCAACTTCTACGCCGGAAGTTGCCCTAACGTCGAACAAATCGTCAGAAACGCCGTTCAGAAAAAAGTCCAGCAAACTTTCACCACCATTCCCGCCACTCTACGTCTCTATTTCCATGATTGTTTCGTCAATGTAAAACATTTTGTCTTGTTGATAACTTTCTCTTCTTGCGTAAAATTAGTTATTTCATTATTTTGTCTAATTTATGGATAAATTGATTGATTAATATCATAGGGGTGTGATGCATCGGTGATGATAGCGTCGACTAATAATAATAAGGCGGAGAAGGATCACGAGGAAAATTTATCGTTGGCCGGAGATGGATTCGACACCGTCATTAAAGCTAAAGAAGCTCTCGATGCCGTCGCAAATTGTCGTAACAAAGTTTCTTGCGCTGATATTCTCACGATGGCCACTCGTGACGTCGTTAATCTTGTTAGTAACTCATTCTTATTTTATATGATAATATCATGGTTTGTTAAATAAAAACGACGTTATTGTAAGTTATTAATTTAAATTCAAAATAGGCGGGTGGACCAAAATACGACGTGGAATTGGGAAGGCTAGATGGACTATCGTCCACGGCAGCAAGCGTCGGAGGGAAGTTGCCACATCCGACGACATGATCGCTCTCTCCGGTAAGTGTTGAACTACTTCTCGTTCAAAGAATAGTATCATTCGGACCGAACTTGGTAGTAGTGACTAAAAATTGGTAATATTTCGGTTTAGCTTGATGTGGTAATTCGATCGGTATGATAATTTTCTCATCGAAGTAGACACGAGTTCTAGATACCCCACTAATCTAATGTAACATTAGTATGTTTTTCAGGTTTTTGGTTACTTAATTTGGTTTCGGTTTAGCATGTTCCGGTATTAATTTGAAGTTGGTTCGATCTTAAAAAAAAAAAAAACAGGGGCGCACACATTAGGATTCGCGCATTGCACCAAAGTGTTCAATCGGATATACAGTTTCAACAAGACAACTAAAGTGGATCCCACAGTTAACAAAGCCTACGTGACAGAGCTAAAAGCGTCGTGTCCTCAAAACATAGATCCAAGAGTGGCTATAAACATGGATCCAACAACACCAAGACAATTCGACAACGTTTACTACAAGAACTTGCAGCAAGGGAAAGGGTTGTTCACGTCTGATCAAGACTTATTCACCGATCGTCGGTCAAAGCCAACCGTTGACTTATGGGCTAGTAATGCACAGCTGTTTAACCAAGCTTTTGTTAACTCAATGATCAAGCTTGGTCGTGTTGGTGTTAAAACCGGTACTAATGGTAATATCCGTCGTGATTGTGGAGCTTTCAATTGATTTAAATGTATCTGTTTTTACAGTTTGTTTATTACTATTCAGTTGTATTTGGGGATTAGGATGGGTCTGACGAAGTCACGAAGCTTGTCCAGTTAAATTGTAATAAATCTCGGTTTTGGGTTTCAGTTTCTCGCAAAACCTAAATTGTAATATTAAAGTGAGAATAAATTTGAAGGAAATAATAAACATGTAATAATATTTATCAAGAGATACAGATCAAGGATTTTACGATTTGCAATTGTTCTAAGCATTAACTGACTTTTTTTCCAATTCATCATGAATGAGCAAGATGCAGATCTTTTCAAATCAAGAGTAATTAGCTAGGTTTATCTGTTCGTATTGCAATTTTGAAAAGTTTTTCCTTTTTAATGAAAAGAAAAACATAGTTTTAAGCCTAATATTATAAAACAAAAAGTCGTTCGAATAGTTCAGAAAATAAATGGGTCAATTGAAACAGGCCAAGAAGCCCAACTATTGTGTGATAAGCGAATCCCCTTGCTTGCTTGCTTTCTTCTTTGTCACATAGTATTTGCCCTTCCACTCATATTGAAAACTATGAGATAAACATTGATTCTCTATAGAAATATACTTGTTATGCAGAGTAATCATGGAGTTCCAAACTCACTGGTTGCACGCATTCGCGATTAACTCACACACACATCGTTATAATTTGCATCAAAAGAAATAAAGTTACTTCGAGATAATACCATTATTTTATCCCAGTAAAAAAAAATAATATCATTATTATTATTATTATTATTATTATTATTATTATTATTATTTTAAAGACTCAACATCTTATCTTGATAGCTTTGTTATAGATCACAACAGCATGATAAATCAGTTGCTTGGGGGGTCACTTTCCCACATATTCCGCTTGCAAAATGCATTTCGATGCATTTTTTGTTACAGTCAGGAATTTTCGAGCAAGAACCAATGACAAAAAATCCATGACTATGTGATTCGTCAGCTTCTGCAGTTTCTGTAATATTTGAAATAATGAATTCAATAACATATAAGCATTTCATAAAATTTTGTTTTTTTAAGAAAAAAAAGTTTGTTACATACTTGGGTATAAGAGAACAGCCACACACAAGAACACAAAAAGTAAAATTTTGCATGATGAAGCCATTTTTGTATTAGTGTTTGTTTTTTTTTTTTTTTTTTTTTT
>NC_025696.1:1341313-1364883 GCF_000633955.1 Camelina sativa | reverse complement strand
TATTTATTATGTTGACTAGACTGTAATCTTAACATATATTATTTTATTTTTTTTGTCAACTTAATCTTAACATATATGGATACGCAATTAATTAACCTTTATAAAAATAATCAGAATATTATTTTTACTCTCAATTCTATTCATTTTCCTCTTTTATCTTTATTTATTCTACCAATTTTTTCTTTTTAAAACAACCTTAAATTTTACCAAATGAAAGCCTATATTATTTCCAACCATTTTGAACAAGTAGCCTCTTTAAGGGGTGTTATTGGATTCAAATCTATACTAGTATTTTTGCAGCAGTTTTTGCTCAAAAATATTTTTTGGAAAGTTTTTACATTTAATGCATTGACTTTAATATTAGTTACCAAAATTTTCAAAATTAATTATAGATAAGATTTAAAAAAAAAAGAAATCTTTCTACCTCATCCAAACATAAATATATGATTCTCTTTCATTTTTATTTAAATTTATATTTAAATTATCTTAACTTATTCTATAATACATTTAGTTAATAAAAATTGTGATTTTTTACTGCATATGATGTAATACAAATTTTTTAAAACGGACATATATTACTCAATAGATGAAAAAAAAAATACAGGTACAATATCCCACATCGCCTAAAAAAATTGGGCAATAGCTCAGAGTCATACTATAAAAGAGACCAAAATGATTCATAATACAATTGAGTAGAAAGTTTGATTTATCAGGCATTCAAACTTAAAAAAACTTTTATTTGGTTTATTCCGGCTCTTTATTTTAAAGATTTTTAAAAAGTTAAATATTATAAATATTTAAAACTTTTAAAAATTTAAATATTATAAATATTTATATTTTTTAGAAAGTTAAACTTTATAAAATATTAATAATATTTAAACGTTTATGAAGTTCAAATATTATAAATATTTAAACTTTATAAGAAGTTTAAATATTATAAATATTTCAACTTTTTAAAAAAAAGTTAGAAGATATTTAAAATATTAATAATATATTTAAACTTTTACGAAACTTCAAATATGAGAAATACTCAACCATTTTAAGAATTCCAAGTATTATAAATATTTAAACTTTATAAGAAGCGTCAATCTTATAAAATGTAAATGGTTATGACCTTAATAAATAAAATTTTAACTCAATCTAATATTGATAATACAAATATTGAAATTAAGATTATATAGTGCGAGTTAAAATATTTTGGGACGGAGTTATATAGCGGGACATGTTTTGTCGATAATTATATAAATTTAGAATATCATTAATTTGGTGTTAAACGGGTAAAACATCATTTCATTATTTTGTTAGCACTATCGGTATCCGAGAATATACATATTTAATTAAATTGATTAATAAATATTATGTAAAAAAAATTATATTGCAGTATTATATGGTTTAAACTTTAAACCATAAAATTAACAATTATTATATAATTATAACATATTTAACCAACAAATACAATTTCTAATTTAAATGTTTTAGTTATAAATAATTTGTCCCATGGTGTACCGCGGGTCTTAATCTAGTTATAAATAATTTTGAAACTTCAACAAAATCATCAAAAGTGAATAAGTGAAAGATTTTTAAGAATTGCTAGAGAGTTTTCTATAGTTTTGCTGTTTAGTTTTCTAAAATCTTGTAAAATGCTCCAAATAATCTCTATATTTTTGTGATACTTTGTATGACTTTATTTTGTGAAGAAAATATATAAGATCATGAACCAATAACATAATAATTGAATTCATTAATAATCCTAGATTCTTTTGTTTTAATTGAATAACACAAAATAAATATTGACTTTATAAAAGTTTGAATCCAATAAGCCAAATTTGTTAAGATTTTAAATGATTTTTTATTAAATTAATAACATTAAACTTTAACAGATTTTAACAAAATCTTGATATAATAACAACAGATTCTACATAATATTTAAAGTCTTTATATTTAAATCTGAAACCAATAATCCCTAAAACGATGAAGACAAGTTCCTATTAGCGTTATCCAAAAGCTGTCTTATCCATGAAAATCAAATTTTGGTCGTACCATGTAAATCAGTCACTTACCTGGACGGTTAAATTGTAATAAATCTCGGTTTTGGGTTTCAGTTTCTCGCAAAACCTAAATTGTAATATTAAAGTGAGAATAAATTTGAAGGAAATAAATAAACATGTAATAATATTTATCAAGGGATACATATCAAGGATTTTACGATTTGCAATTGTTCTAAGCATTAACTGACTTTTTTTCCACTTCATCATGAATGAGCAAGATGCAGATCTTTTCAAATCAAGAGTAATTAGCTAGGTTTATCTGTTCGTATTGCAATTTTGAAAAGTTTTTCCTTTTTAATGAAAAGAAAAACATAGCTTTAAGCCTAATATTATAAAACAAAAAGTCGTTCGAATAATTCAGAAAATAAATGGGTCAATTGAAACAGGCCAAGAAGCCAACTATTGTGTGATACGCAAATCCCCTTGCTTGCTTGCTTTCTTCTTCGTCACATAGTATTTGCCCTTCCACTCATATTGAAAACTATGAGATAAACATTGATTCTCTATAGAAATATACTTGTTATGCAGAGTAATCATGGAGTTCCAAACTCACTGGTTGCACGCATTCGCGATTAACTCACACACACATCGTTATAATTTGCATCAAAAGAAATAAAGTTACTTCGAGATAATACCATTATTTTATCCCAGTAAAAAAAATAATATCATTATTATTATTATTATTTTAAAGACTCAACATCTTATCTTGATAGCTTTGTTATAGATCACAACAGCATGATAAATCAGTTGCTTGGGGGGTCACTTTCACACATCTTCCGCTTGCAAATTGCATTTCGATGCATTTTTTGTTACAGTCATGAATTTTCGAGCAAGAACCAATGACAAAAAATCCATGTCTCTGTGATTCATCAGCTTCTGCAGTTTCTGTAATATTTGAAATAATGAATTCAATAACATATAAGCATTTCATAAAATTTTGTTTTTTTAAGAAAAAAAGTTTGTTACATACTTGGATATAAGAGAACAGCCACACACAAGAACACAAAAAATAAAATTTTGCATGATGAAGCCATTTTTGTATTAGTGTTTGTTTTTTTTTTTTTTTTGCGGTTGTGAATGAAATATGTTTGAATAGTTCTCAACACTTAAGTGTATATATAATACTCTTTCATATATGCAGTTTCCCTATAATATTGATTTTGCTTAAATGGCAAAATATAACAATTAAATTTATTTATAGAAGATCTGGTGATTTATACACAATAGGAGATCTGATGATATTTATTATGTTGACTAGACTGTAATCTTAACATATATTATTTTATTTTTTTTGTCAACTTAATCTTAACATATATGGATACGCAATTAATTAACCTTTATAAAAATAATCAGAATATTATTTTTACTCTCAATTCTATTCATTTTCCTCTTTTATCTTTATTTATTCTACCAATTTTTTCTTTTTAAAACAACCTCAAATTTTACCAAATGAAAGCCTATATTATTTTCAACCATTTTGAACAAGTAGCCTCTTTAAGGGGTGTTATTGGATTCAAATTATAAATAATTTTGAAGACTTCAACAAAATCATCAAAAGTGAATAAGTGAAAGATTTTTAAGAATTGCTAGAGAGTTTTCTATAGTTTTGCTGTTTAGTTTTCTAAAATCTTGTAAAATGTTCCAAATAATCTCTATATTTTTGTGATACTTTGTATGACTTTATTTTGTGAAGAAAATATATAAGATCATGAACCAATAACATAATAATTGAATTCATTAACAATCCTAGATTCTTTTGTTTTAATTGAATAACACAAAATAAATATTGACTTTATAAAAGTTTGAATCCAATAAGCCAAATTTGTTAAGATTTTAAATGATTTTTTATTAAATTAATAACATTAAACTTTAACAGATTTTAACAAAATCTTGATATAATAACAACAGATTCTACATAACATTTAAAGTCTTAATATTCAAATCTGAAACCAATAATCCCTAAAACGATGAAGACAAGTTCCTATTAACGTTATCTAAAAGCTGTCTTATCCATAAAAATCAAATTTTGGTCGTACCATGTAAATCAGTCACTTACCTGGACGGGGTCAACTCGTGATCAAGAAGACGAGTAGCCTAGGCTAGTGACCACATTGCACATATCGTGGGGTGCTAAACTTAAGGTCTTCCCAAGAGAAAGAGCCTGCGTCATTATTTGTGGCAGTCCTAATAAGCCAATTTTATACTAATGTCACCTGCAATTTTGGACTCCCTCGGAACTTAATTTATCAATTTTTTTTCCTTTGTTGGTTTCAACTAATTACATAATTGTTTTTTGCTGTGGTATGTTATTTTAAAATGGAATTTAAAATAAAAAGAGTTGTATCTATAATTTTTTGATTTCATAATATGAAAACTGAACAGTTAAAGTTGGAAATAACGTGAATATCCCACACAATCCAATATTTGATGTGTAAGCAAACAATGCTCCACAGACTATTTATTCTCAAAACAGCAAAACTATATATCCCAAAAAAAATTGATATTTCTCGATAGAGAAATTATTAGTTAGCCAAAATAGTTATGCGACAAAACCCTAAAAAAGAGCCTCAAAATCGTAAGTGTTTTTGCGTCGTCGGTTTTAAACAAAAAGGTTTAATAACTTTTTATCTCCCTTGTTTCTTTTGTATTTATTATTATCTCCTCTCATACCATTTTCCCAACACGACGTCGTTACCGACTCCTCCGATGGACTTCCCGGACGATCACCGTTAACCGCCTTACGAAACAGCGGCGGAGGAATAAAAGGAACCCGTACAGCCGAAGCGGTTAGGGTTAAACCTTGGTGGTTCACTTGGAGATCCAGATCCGAATCGGACTTGACACGTTTCCGTTCAACCGGAGAGTCTTTCATCTCCGTCTTAGATCCGGAGGTGGAGAAGTGGCGGTGGTGATTTCCGTTTCTTGAAACGTCTCGGTGAAAAATCTCGGAAGACTTATCGGAGGAGATCATCAACGACGGAGATTCAAAAAGATCTGAGATCGGTCGTAAAGTTCCGCCGCGAAGAACAGTCTCAACCGCCGCTTGGCACACGTGCCAGTTCCCGGTCCATAACATACCAACCGCTCCGTTAACCGGATTCACCGTTCTCCCACACGCTTCAAACAACAAAGACTGAAACAAAGCTGAACAAACAAAAAGCAAAAAAAACAATCAGTTTCATCTATAGATCGGGAAGAGTATAAAGTCTTTTAACCTAATGGTTTTGTAATAATGGAACACAATATAAATAGTGTGCGTGAATTTATAAGATGATGTACCAGGACGTTGTAGTTCGGGTACGGCTGAGATGAAAGACATGAGACCGGCACGGCCAAAGAATTTAGCAACAAAGACAGTGGCGTGGCCTTGTGACTCGGCGGATTCGATCCATTGGAGACAAGGGCGAAGGATGCATGTTTCACTACAACCTTTTCGAAGAACTCTACATCCATTGCAACTCATCTTTTTTCTTTTTGCCAAAAATTTCAAAACTTATTATCGCATATGAGAAGATCTATCCAATATTTTGGGAAACGAAAAAAACTGAAAAGTTGGATTTATTTCGGATTTGGGAGCAAGGAAACAGGTTACTACTATAGAAGAAGAGAAAGAGGAAAGAATTAAACAAGTTTTAAGAAGAAGAGAGAGGATATACATTGGATTTATAGAGGCGAGTGAATAATAAAAGAGAGTGTGCCAACTTGTGTTTCTTTTTTATTCCTTTGTCCTTTCATTTTCGTTATTCTAATAAAAACCTTTGTACAAGACATAATATTAGTAATTTGAAAACTTATGGGAAAGAGACTCATAAAAGTTTGGGATTTAGCCGCTTAGGGTATCAAGAATGGCTGATAAGATAGAAACAATAGTACGATTTACTAATGCTAAATAAGTTAAGAAATTAGAATAGTACTACTAGTTAATTAATCTACAACTATTTGTTTCGTTTTTTAGTAAGTAAAAAAAGACAGATAGAATAGAAAGGACGACAGCGTTTGGGAGGGATTCCAAAGGTATTGGCATTGGACGAAGAGAGAGAGAAAGAGAGAGAGAGCGTTTCCGTTTCTCCGCGAACACTTGTCGCTGACTCAGACTCCTCTTTCTATTTACTTTCTTTTTAAAAAATTCTTTATTTGATCGACAAAAAAAATAAAAAAAAATATTTATTTGTTTCAATAAGTACAAGTACTATAAAGAATACTAATCTAATTTGATAAGAATATAGACAAAATCTTACGTCAGAAGACGATGGGGTGCACGTGGATTAGAGGAAATTATTGGTTCAAGTGGTTTGTATTGTTATGGGAATTGTTTTAGGTATTAAGTTTTTAAAAATAGAAAAACATGATAGCGAGTTCATTGGTAGTTATTGTGTGTTTACTTGATGATGCGATGGGTTTGGTGGTGAATGAATCACATTTCTATATATTTAGGGTAATCATTTGGAAGGACGATAAGCAAATGATCATAAGAGGATCGGAGGACAAAGTGTTAAAAAAATAAATTAAATAAAAAAAGAGAGAACCAAGTGCTGTGGGTATCTTGCCACATCTTCTTCTAATATTCTCTACTAGAAGCTAGAAGACACAAAAACAAGATCATCCGTTACCATATGAATAACACTTGTACACGAAATTTGTTCATTTATATGTTTATCTCATGATTAATGGAGGCGTTATGATTACAATCATATATAGAAGTCATATGAGGATTACAAAACGAAATAAATTGTTTGCGACGTTTATGTGAGCTTGATCAATCTACTTGATCCTTTTTCTCCAATCATTTTGGAAATATAAAATGTTATCAACAATAAATAATAACTAGAGAGGAACGTGGTGTTCATGAGTCATGACCTCGTCTTCGCACATACGCATGTGTCTCCATATGAATATTTTGTACAAAAGACTCTTAATTAACTAATATATTGAGTATTGACTCTTTGACTCTACATCCCTCCGACACAACATAAGTATTTGCAATCTCTTGGAACTACAAAAGCCGTTATTGGCCCTTCGCCTTATTCAAAGGTTCTTCTCTATATATGCGTATGTCCCCTCTCTCTCTCGTACTACGTATATATATATTCACTTTATCTCGTACAGCGTATATACTAGTATAATCTTTTTTAATACTACTTTTTCTTGTCTTCTATTATAAAAACACCATATATATCTGCGGCGTAGAGAAAATACAAATGCTATGCTTATGCAAATTTTCTCAGGGCCGAAATTTCCAAAACATCTGACCTAATTGGATAAATTTTTAGCTCACATCATCTTCCACACTCTGTCGGAATAGGTCTCAAACTACTCCTTAAAAGTATTACATTTACTATTCTTTTATAAAATATACGACATCTCTACATTCAAAGTGAATCATAATTTAATGGACTAGTGACAGACACTGGTTCAAAGTATTTGGTTGATAATTTTAATAGTAACCAGCAGTGTGAAACACACAAATATATTTTAGTTGTTAAAAATTTATCTGTACAAATTCTTTGTATAGATTTCTCTCAAACATGCAATTCAACCCCAAATAACCATTTGAAATCACTTACTAATAGGATAAATTCTATGTCGCATACGTGTACACTCTTGTAAGACTACATTTTTGTAATTGTACCAAATTGAATTAACATGTATAAGTTGATTTTTTTTTTTTTTCTAATTGTCAGGAAGAAAATCTGGAAGTGTATCCTAACTTTCTGCTTTACAATTGATCAAATATGAAAATATTACACTTTTCTACAACTGTTGCTGTCGCTTCTGAGTTCTGACGTTGCATACTTATCCGAAACAGCTTTTTAGTTCTGTCTTCCGTACAGTTGAACTAGCTGGAATGACATTCAAAGTTACAATCACAATATTTTATTGGCCTAGCCATCATAAGTTTTTCGTAGAAATTTAGAGACTAATCCAATCCTTTATGCTGAAACGAGATAGGATTGGAAAACTTGACTGGCACTATAGCCGGTCCAGAAATATGTGAAGTCTTTTATCAATTATAAACATGGAGTTGTTTTTTCTTTTCTTTTCCTATGCTATTTTAGATGTGAATAGGGGTAATAATAAAAGTTAGTATAAAATAGGACTAATAATAAACAAAAATGTGATAGTAGCCACCAAAAGAAAACATGGCGACGCCAAGCGTGTAATCCACAACCACACAAAAGAAAAGAAACAACACAAAAACAAAAGGTAAATTTAAGTCAAATGAAGGAAGATTCGATTAGATTTTTGTGGACAAAATCTGTCGGATGCTTATTCACAGCATCTCCTCTGTTCCAGTTAGAGTGAGCAAGTACGGATCAAATAATGTTTTAATGTTTGACCGCAGGGAGACGAAGAAGAAGCCATGTAAGCAAGACTACTAGCCGCTCCACAACAGTTGGTGGTTCCCCGGAGATTCCACCGATCACCTGAGGTTCACAATATAAGTCACAAAATGTCATTTTCAACTTTTTGACTTCCATGCATTGCCACACACAGCGAGACGGAGACACATGTATCTCATGATGCTATCCACTTGGTTAAGATAAAAACAAAGTCAGTTTTAGAAAGAGAAGAAGTCCTTGCGAGACAGTGAAATGATGCAACTTTTTACTGTCTTTTTGTTGTGGATAGATAAGGAATCTGCAAAAACCAATGACCCTTCTCTTTTCACTGAAACAAGGACTAACAAAAAAAGCAGAGAACAAGTTGAGGTACATAGAAAAATAGTATAGTGTTCAGTCAGCTCACCCTGCATATTGAGATGGCTCCACCGAGTCCAAGAGTAGTGGTGAAGGTGGATTTGAATAAGAAACCATGGCAACAGAACCAGCCACTGCATAATAGATGGCATCCTGAGATACCACCAGTAGCAGAGGTTAAGGCTGGTGAGTTTTTCAGGGTGGAAATGATTGATGCTATGGGAGGTGTTGTCAAAGACAATGGCTCTGCAAGCGATATCAAGAACGCAGACCTAACTACTGTAAGTGAGTTTAGTGAGAAAATATGAAAAATCAAAGAATATATTCTTAAAAAGAAACAACTTTTGGTGATTGTACAGACTCATCACCTAAGTGGGCCGATTAGGGTTGTGGATGAGGAGGGTGTTGCAGCTAAGCCAGGTGACCTTCTTGCTATTGAGATATGCAACTTGGGTCCTTTACCAGGAGATGAATGGGGATATACTGCTTCGTTTGATAGAGAGAACGGCGGCGGTTTCTTGAATGACCATTTCCCCTGTGCTACCAAAGCTATTTGGTACTTTGAAGGGATTTATGCATACTCTCCTCAAATTCCTGGTAAGAAGACAACATGTCAATGCCTTTTGCCAATCAAATTAGTAGCTCACATGCCATTCATGACTCATGAGTAGGGGTACGGTTTCCGGGTTTGACACACCCGGGAGTCATTGGCACCGCACCATCGATGGAACTCCTGACAATATGGAATGAAAGGGAAAGAAAATTAGAAGAAACTGGTCTCAAGTCCCAAACACTATGTGAGGTTGTGCATCAGCGCCCACTAGCAACCCTACCAACAACTAAAGGATGCCTCCTAGGGAACGTAAGCAATTACTTTCGATGGCAACAAAAACTTTTGATGTGATGAGTATTAAGTGGTCCTTACCTCTGAATTTACAAGGGATTCTTACATAATCCTGCCTCAGATTGAAGAAGGAACATCGGAATGGGAAAGGGTTGCAAACGAGGCTGCCAGGACGATACCAGGAAGAGAAAACGGAGGAAACTGTGACATAAAAAACCTAAGCAGAGGCTCTAAAATATATCTTCCAGTGTTTGTAGAAGGGGCTAATCTAAGCACAGGAGACATGCATTTCTCACAAGGTGATGGTGAAATCTCATTCTGCGGGGCAATCGAGATGAGTGGATTTCTAGAACTCAAGTATATAAATAAGTTCTCTGCTATGCATTCTCAGATGTTCTTGGTTTTGTCCAGCGTATTAAACTATTCTGACCCGATACCACTTTGTAACTCGTTAATAGGTGTGAAATCATAAGGAATGGGATGAAGGAGTACCTTACACCAATGGGACCTACCCCTCTCCATGTAAACCCCATCTTTGAGATAGGGCCAGTGGAACCGAGATTCTCAGAGTGGCTGGTCTTTGAGGGGATCAGTGTCGATGAGACCGGAAGACAACATTACCTAGATGCAACAGTTGCTTACAAACGGGCAGTTCTCAACGCCATAGACTATCTCTTCAAATTTGGTTACTCAAAAGAACAGGTACTGGTCTCTGCAGCAGCACTTGTAGGATCTAGTTGATCACAAACCAAAAACTACTAAATTAAAACTAGAACGACAGAAATGATTGAATAGAATATGATGTGAACAGGTGTACCTCTTGCTCTCATGTTGTCCATGTGAAGGAAGAATATCTGGGATAGTTGATTCTCCGAATGCCGTTGCTACACTAGCAATACCTACGGCCATCTTCGATCAGGTATGAACTGTGTCCATCTGTACTACTTAAGTAAAAAAGCTTTCAGAGAAACCTCTTGAGTTTGCTCTTTCAACAAATAGTTAACAACTGAAAAATAAGTCTGACAACATGATAAATGCTTTTGTATGTTCATGCAGGACATTCGACCAAAGACTCGAAATGTTCCAGTAGGACCTCAGATAGTGAGGAAACCAGACGTACTGAAGTGCACATATGATGGAAAGCTTCCAATTACAAAGAATCCAAGTTCTTCAACATAGCTTCAAGAATAAAATATACAGAGAAGCAACTATCTAGACTGTATAATCAGACATATTTTGAAATAAAGAGCTAAATCGAAATCAAGAAACTCTAGGAACCCGAGGTTAATGAAATGCGTCCTTAATCTCATATACACTATTTTCAGGGTGAATGCATTAGACTCTGTCTCAAAATATCTTACTTTGAATTACAAAAATACGAAATTAATAAGTCAAACGTAAGACTCCTCCTTCATGAGCTCCACCTCTCTCTCCGGACATAACAAAGAATCTATTCATAACATAAGTCAACAAAATGTCATTTTCAACTTCTTGTCATCTATGCATTGCCACACAAAGACACAAAGAGACATACGTGTCTTATGGCATATACGAGATGGTGAGAGATGGGATCTTTTACTGTCTTTTAGTTGTGGATAAGGAATCTGCAAAAACCAATGCTTCCTTTTTTTCATTAAAAGAAAAAACTAATAAGTATACATAAATACAGAATGTGGGAGTAGAGAGAAAATTACTGTACTTATTGGATTTTAATGTTTGATGGCTCCGCTGAGTCCAAGAGTAGTGGTGAAGGTGGATTTGAAGAAGAAACCATGGCAACAGAATCAGCCACTGCATAATAGATGGCATCCTGAGGCATCCTGAGATACCATCAGTTGCTGAGGTCAAGGCTGGTGAGTTCTTTAGGGTGGAAATGGTTGACTGGACGGGAGGTGCAGTGAAAGATGATGATTCTGCTGGCGATATAAAGAGCATAGACCTTTCTACTGTAAGGGAGTTTAGTGAGAAACATGAGTACAAACATGAATTGCATATAGATATAAGTTTTTTGGTGATTATGCAGGTTCATTACCTGAGTGGGCCGATCAAAGTTGTGGACGAGGATGGTGTTGCAGCCAAGCCAGGTGATCTGCTCGCTGTTGAGATATGCAACTTGGGTCCTCTGCCAGGAGATGAATGGGGATTTACTGGTTCGTTTGATAGAGAGAATGGTGGCGGGTTCTTGACTGACCATTTCCCTTGTGCAACCAAAGCTATTTGGTACTTTGAAGGGATTTATGCCTACTCTTCTCAAATTCCTGGTTAGAACATAACATCGTCCTGCTTTTTGTCAAGCAGATTAGTAGCATAACCATGTAGCTTTCCTTGTTATGAGGTGTTCTGTTAACTATTCACATGCTAATATCATCACATCACGGCACCGCAGGAGTACGGTTTCCAGGTTTGACACACCCAGGAATCATTGGCACTGCACCATCAAAAGAACTCCTGCAAATTTGGAATGAAAGGGAAAAACAATTAGAAGAAAGTGGTCTCAAATCCCTAACACTATGCGAGGTTGTGCATCAGCGGCCACTGGCAAACCTACCAACAAGTAGAGGATGCCTCCTCGGGAATGTAAGCTACATACCAAAAAACGATATTAACTGAGGCCATAACAGTGTTTTATGAAGTGTATACGATGGTACTTACCTCTGAACTCGTGAGGATTCTTTACATAATGCTCTTGTAGATTGAAGAGGGAACACCAGAATGGGAAAGGATTTCAAAGGAGGCTGCAAGGACAATACCAGGAAGAGAAAATGGAGGAAACTGTGACATAAAGAACCTAAGCAGAGGCTCTAAAATATATCTTCCAGTGTTTGTAGAAGGGGCTAATCTAAGCACTGGTGACATGCATTTCTCACAAGGTGATGGTGAGATCTCATTCTGTGGAGCCATAGAGATGAGTGGATTTCTAGAACTCAAGTATGTGCATACGTTCCTAATTGTACTTTTCTAGCAATTCTCTACTCCATAAGTTTTTCTTAGATGATATCATTTTGTAACTTATCAATAGGTGTGAAATCATAAGAAACGGGATGCAGGAATACCTTACACCAATGGGACCAACCCCTCTCCATGTAAACCCAATCTTTGAGATAGGGCCAATGGAACCAAGATTCTCAGAGTGGCTGGTGTTTGAGGGTATCAGTGTCGATGAGAGCGGAAAACAACATTATCTAGATGCAACAGTTGCTTACAAACGAGCAGTTCTCAACGCTATAGACTATCTCTCCAAATTTGGTTACTCAAAAGAACAGGTATACTAATCCTTGCCACTAGAAGTTTCTCTGAGAACCAAAACTGATCACAAGCATTAAATCTGCCAAGGAGTTTTAAGTTTTAAGAGGAACAGGTATACCTCTTACTCTCATGCTGTCCGTGCGAAGGAAGAATATCTGGGATAGTCGATGCTCCAAATGCCGTTGCTACGCTTGCAATACCCACTGCCATCTTTGATCAGGTTTGACATTATATTACATGCCTTTGGTCACAACAATGGAAGGCGAAAACAGAGGCCAGACATGACATTGACATCTAATGATTTGCTTACTATGTTCTTGCAGGATATTCGACCAAAGACTCGAAAGGTTCCAGCAGGACCTCGCATAGTGAAGAAGAAACCAGATGTTCTGAAGAGCACATATGATGGAAAACTTCCAATTACAAAGAATCCAACTTCTTCTTTATCTTAGCTTCTACAAAGAGAAATTACATCTAGAAACTAATACCTAATCTGTATTAATCAAGCATATGCTCTGAATAATAATTATAAAAACCACAACTTTGGTATAAATCTACTCTAAGAACCCATAAGGCACACGCAAAAGGGTTAACTTTAACATCACACCCTTAAATTTCAAAACTATGATCCAATAGCTCAGAATTACATTCCTTGTTCTACCTATATCTTCACTAAAAAGGCACTTCTAGATAATAAAGTTTCCAAATTTTCACAGAAATAGATGGAGCACGCACGCTCTTAATTCTACCTCTTCTCGTCACTTCCGGAATCAATAATGAAGCTTGATAGGCCTGAGTTCTACTTCAAAACACCGACCTGCTGAAGCGTTGCAAGATCAATATAGTCGACGAACTGAGAAACCGAAAAAGAAAACGAAATTTCAGGAATTTGAATACGAAACGGTGCTTGCCCTTGCCCAGAAGAAACACGAAAGAGAGAAGACGATGAAGAGAACAAGTAATAATAATATTTTACATAAAGCCCAATATAAGCCCAATAATTTAGCACGACACTATGTTCTAGTCGACACTATTATCCAGTAAAAATTTAAAGCACGATTTAGATAATTTAATGGTTTAGACATTTACTCTTTTTTCGGGTAATAATTAATTGGATTACTAATTCGTTGATAAATAATATAGTACTCCCTAGACCCTAGATTTTATGAAAATTTGATTTTTTAAAAAAATATTTTGTCACACATATCAACAAAGTCATTTACTCATTTATGTACGTATGATAAAGTATACCCATCCAACATAATCTTTTGTTTGTCGATGTTGTTTGTTCAAATCATCAAATGCTTAACTCCGGTTCATTAAGCAGAGACACACACGTATATAATAGTATATACTAATTAAATGTCTTAGTAATTTAAAGACAAAGTTTATCATATATAATCAACGATGTAGGATCTAACCCTACATCAAGATTTGATTAAAAGAAGCTAAAACGGGTAATTAATGTTGTTTCCGTAGATCTCTCCAACTGTTGAGCCAAGGTTTACTAAACATGGTTACGACATGTAATTTAAAAGAGACCTAAAGAAGACAAACATTTTCACGAGACTATCGGTACTGAGGTTACTTGTGTCGTCGTCTACATTTATGTTCATGCTCACACACACACACACACATGCATACGTCGTGTGGGATGTGTTATGTGTATGGAAGATGATATTGATGATTGTGATGATGGAATGGGCTTTGATTTGACATGACGAGAGTCACGAATTTGAGGACGATGATATAGATATAGAGATATATTAATATTACTTCAATTTCTCTATCGTCTGTACTCTCAGTAGACATCGCTCCCTGTCTTTCTCTTTTATCATCCGTAGCGAAAGACAAGTCGAAATATATATATATATATATACTAGTATATACTTTATCTATTATTATACATAATGCATACTATATTTATGTCTTGGCATTTATATAGAAATGCCAGTACAGTCATTTTTCTGAACTATATTTTACATTTTTAGTGTTTTAGATTCACTGACACTAGAAACTCTTAACAATAATTTGACATTATAGCATGATCCACAAATTTTTCATAATCATTTATGATAACTAGATCTATATGATTTCTTTTTTTGGACGATATCATTTGAAAACTCTACTAATATGTATTTTTTTAGACATTGATGCATTTGACTTGTATTACAATTAATTACTATCGCGTTTAAGACAAAATACTATTTTGCAGTACAATAATATGATTGTGGAATATGAAAACGAGGGAAGCTCCGAGTTAGAGCCAAGAGGCACCGAAACAATAAACCTGCAACTGCAAGCAGAAGTCCCATCTTGTTCCTTTGACTATTTTTCTTCTTCTCTCAAATAAGATAAAAATCCTTAACAAAGTCCAATTCACACTTTTATTTATGCACACTTTCTTATGCAAATGTTCTTTCATTTTTAAAAACCAAAATGTGCCATGCCCTGGTTGCTTATTCTATTTTAGACTAATGGGTTTCTTTTTATGATTATAGCTAGTTTTTACACCCGAAAAAAAAATATTGTTCTATTTCTTATTTTCATTCATTTGAAAAAACAACATACAGAATTTGGAGTAGAAAACATGATTTATCCCAAATTTATTTTTTGAACATAATAGTTTGTTTTTGAATTACAATTAGCCTGGGAGCATACAATTAACGGCACAAAATCTTTCGAAACGCATATTAAATTATATTATCGTGTTAATATTTTCACAAATCTGGACAATACGAATATTTTCAAAATAAAAAGAAATTGAGTAGATAATCACTAGGAGATATTTTAGTGTATATTGGAAAAAGGTTACACAAAGCTCTGATTTTCTTATATAGTAGATCTCTGATTGTTCCTGCCACAAACATCGTGATTCTGTATGAAACGTCATTTCAAGCACTCTTAATTATCGTCCACCATTCCCCCCTATCATAATGCACTCTTACACATACCCTTATATTTACACTTTTATATATTTGTGTATATATATATATATATATATATATTTAATTATAATCCAACATCCAAGATCGTCGTGAAGTAACTCTTATCTGGTAGAAATCGAATCTGGTAATCATACAAAAAAGTATTTGATTTATCTATCGTATGCTCTTATTTTGGATTGTATTATCTATCCATCGTATCCATATAGCCGTATAGTGACATATTTTGAGATATATATGCATGAACCTAAACGTGTATAGAAATGATGATTCAAAGTTGTTTCAGGTATATAGGATATAGATAGGCAACATGCATATAAGTTTTGGTGATCACCCCGAGCTCCAAGGCCCGTACCTAATATAAAATATACTATATCTTATTTTAAAAATTATTTCATAACACAAACAAAAATCTTAAAAGTTCATTTACGTTAGTGTGAAATTAATGTTTGAATTGACACTTCCTTAGTGTCTCTGCCCGGCCGCTTTGTGCCCGCAACATTCACAGCTGGATTTACAGTTTTCCAACAAAGAGATAATAAAGAAAAAGGACATAATCGTCAAGTAACTCGTATCCGACATAAGTCGGTAAAACAAAAAAAAATTGGTCTGACTTCTGTTGGCTTTGACTGGTCTTAGACTCTTAAGCCTCTCAATTGTATCGTTTTTTAAACTTCCTTAATTAAGTTGATGTACTGGTTCTCTCGTGTAGCTAAGCTAAAATAGCTAATTACGCAAAAGTTAAAATTGTTAAGTCTTTAATCTTGACATATGACCATCACGTGGTATATTGGATCCCGATGCACTCTTGACTATACGTACGTTTCCAAGTGGTAATACCGGACACAAACAAACGAATCCGACGAAACGAACATAACAAATACATAAGCTAGCTGAATTCATACAGACTTAACATCATACACAACGTCGTCATACGAACTATATTAACATGTGAACGATCGGGTAATTAGTAGCTAATCTCAATAATAACCGACATTAATATAATATATAGTTCTAACAAAAAAAAAAAATATATATATATATATATAGTTCTAACAGTATTAAAAAAAATGATCAAATGACTTGCAGAGGAGAGAGCTAGCGACTAAGCTTTTTCGCATTTTGACATTATTTATCAAATTGTTGTGAGGAGGAAATAATAATAATCATAACTCTGGAAAGTTCGTAACAAACCCACGTCACTCCTCGAGCCACTCCATCCACTAGTTAAAGTCTAGTCTTATCAATTAGTTAGATTCTGGTTATATATATTTGTGGGTCAACTTGCATGAGAAATAGGCTCTCTTTAGTATATTTTTTGATTATGACTTATTTTTTTATTTCCCTAACAAACATATTTTTAGTTAGCCATCAGCAATTTTGATATTTTTTCACAAGACAAATGGGGAATATTATATCTTAGTTACATTATTGTTTCCTACTTGCAACTATCAGTTTATCGTATAACACATTCGCCACAATTTCATATACGCATAGACTGTATATTGGAACGGAGTTGTGTGTCAGGAGAATTTACATGTTTCTAATAATTTTCTTTTACTAATACGTTCCGTAACAAAATCGGAGTAAACAAGATTGAACCTGAAATGGTTAGTAAGCAAGTTTTTGTTGCATTTATGCACTGTTTAAACTCTTAGTGGGTCATGTACTTCCGAATTATATATTCAGGTCCAATCTTGTTTACTAGTGACGGTTGTATCTTAGTAACCACAATGACTATAATAACATTAACCGCACCGCTTCCAAATACTGCAATTTTCCGGACCCATTTTCATTACATATGATAAAATCCATTAACATATCATATCATCAATCTATGAGCTTTACTAAACTATAATCACGACACCAGAAGAAACCCTACAAGTATAGTTAAATAAACAATCGTCTTGCAGAAAATGCTCACTTAAAAAGGACATGCTCAATGGACCTATTCTATAAACTGTCAAACAAAACTTAACATATTATCTTGGAATGTCCAAAAACGACATGAAAATATATGTGAATGCGAAATTGTATTGCACTGGTCCTACAATAATAGCTGTCCTCTGTCAAATACAAAATAAATGTGTTATAATCAATTAGGGTTAACTATATGAATAAAACGTACGAAAGATAGAATTAAAATATTTATTACGCAGAGATGGACCGGGTTATAACATATCAAGATCGTCTCGTTTTTGATGTCTTCGAGGAATTTGTCTTATGATTTGTTCGTGATCTTATGATAATTTGTCTAATCGTTACAGATGACCATATTTACATAATAATATGATACGTGTTGAACTGTGGACAAGTTAATCTTGACCAAAAAGACAATAATTTGTCTGCTAATTACTCGACACTTTTAGTCATACGAAGTGGTCCACGGTATATTATGTATAAACGATCCACATCGTTCCTTAAACTATAGTTTAATCATACGGACAACTTAACACAAATAAAGTCTTTCACATAACATAATAAATGATCTAGATAATGTAACCAGAGACAAAATGTATGATATATGTGTATCAAACATATTATTATCATATACTGTAAAGTATGGTGAGATGGAAACAAATGCCTGAAATTACGCACCGTTACAATTTGTCTAATTGCAATTATGCTTTATGATAAATGTCATAACGTAAGCACTTTTGTCAAAACCGAAAACGAAAATGATGTAATTAAGTTACCTAAACGACGTAAAGCTTAGAAAATGGTATATCACACATGTTATTGGTATTATGAGTAAGACTCTAAACTTCCATTCTTCCAATATTGACAAAGAAACCCAAGACAAAAATATGCTCTCTTTAACAACTTTCTATAGCTCTTTGCTGAGCTTCAAATTCTATATACCAAGAGACGACGGCTATTTTTAAAAATGGTCGAAGAGACGAATGATAGTAGTAGCAAGTTGCTGATAATTTATAAATTGCAGTGACCTTTCAAGTAATTTTATGGACTTTTCGGTTTTCAAAAACAAACCCTACTCAAGGCTCCAAATAATAATAAGAATGCAAAAAAAAGTCTTATCATTGTTAGAGACATTTATTGTTTACTAAATATACAGACACTTTTCGGCCTAATGCGCAAGTACTTGGCAAAAGCCGAAAAAACAACAGTAATAAACCAAATTAACGAATTCTCGTTAAACACGTTTATATTGAAGGGATGAAAGGCAGAACCGGGTCCGGAAAAAAAAATGGCCCATTTGAAACCATCCTCTTTGTTTATACTATACTAGTATTGTTTAACTTTGGGATCTTAATTAAGCTTGTAAACTTTTTTTTAAGTTGTTAACAAAAAGATTTCTCTTTATACTTTTAGCTTTAGTAATCTTGTTTGGCCAAACTCTTTCTGAACATATATTTATTGGTGACTATATAAATTGAGTATTTTATATATGTAGCCAACTAAACTATCATCACTATGTTGGTGTCTACTTAAGTGTTTATATGGACCACGGTTTTAAAGATATAAACTTAAAAAATACATGTTTCGATCAAATAATTATAATCGTTGATAGTTCAACCGATTACACTAAACAAACGTTATGTCATTATAAGAGAGTGGACCAAACCCTGAATTTGGGTGCCGATGACGGGATAAAAAAAAAATTTGTGAATATGCTTACACTCCAATTTAAATAGAACAAGCCCGTAATTTGAATGCTTTACTTAATCCGGCTGTTCACAGTCGGCCAAGGGCAATTCATTAATCTTACATTCAGTTTTATTTGATACTTCAATCAGATTGTATGTTCCTAACTACTAGTTAGAATTAGAATAATGATCCATTGTTGTTGTACACGGCTCAACTAGAGCTATCTATGATAATGCCATGATGAATATATTTTAAATATTGATTAATTTTTGTAACATATACTATAATATAGTGCTCGACAATGTCATAATCAGTACAAATTTAATCGCCTACCAACCTGAACTATATGTTATATATTTTGAGGGGCCACGGCAAATGTGCCGTTTATTTTTTCTGCTTATTATTGTTTATAGTTTTGTGCGTGTGGTGGTGTTTCTTGCCTAGTTTCCACTTATACACAATCAAATATCAAGTGGAACTATTTATGAAAAATTATTCTTCGAGAAGTATGGTGACGGAATAATGTAATTTAAGGCTTTCTATTTCTAAATGACGTTAGTAAAAATCTCTAATTAAATTTATCATGACTTTTTAAAATTTAATTATACAGTTGACATTATTGTTACCGTCATATCGCAATGATACATAGTACTAAATATCTATTATTATATCTAACGATTAAGTGTAATCAACTACAAATATAGCTGACGGATGATATTTCGGCTTTTTGAGTATTAAATTGAAGTGTAACCCTCAAATTAGTGATTCTAGTGATGATGATGTTTCACATATAATCACCTCAAAATGCATGTATATATTAATATTATAATATATGTATGTATATAAATGAATACGTACATACTGTATATGATAATCATTTGTCACACATATCATCATATATTGCATGACCAAACTACCCTTAAGAGGAATACGATAGACATGACCTTTGGGAATTTTGTTTTTTTCTTCTAAATGGATTCCTTCGTCTCTTTTAGCCTAATAGTCTTTTGAACATTGCGGTTATTTATAGTAAGATATTTGTTAAGGATTCTTTTCAAAGAAACTATTTTACATTTTATAGTGATTTTTTTATATAAATTAGACACATTTAGTTTCTTATAAATAATCATATTTACGGTACGTTTGTTTTTTCCCCTCTCGCAAAACTAAAGCTACTGTATTTTATTTACGATTTAAACATCTTCTAATTTGGTACATATAATGGAGAAAAGATTAAAAATATAATTAGGTTCTATAGATTGGGTTGAGAGCAAAAATGATTACTTGGGGGATGGTGCAATGCATCAAAGCTGATGATGTGGAACTAATAAGTGTGAATTTATGGGCAAAGGAAACTAGAAAAGATAAAAATAAGAGGAAATCGAAAAGAGATAGAAACCATAATAGTTAACGCAGACATAGCCGCCAGTTTCAACTTCTCACTCCCACTTACAACTTCTCCTTTTGGGCAAGTTTTCTACTCCTACATCAATGCTCGTCTTAATCACCATTACTCTTGCTCATCATTAAGACCTTGAAGCCCACTATTTTCCAAATCTGATTTGGTGGAGGAAAATAATTAAATGCCCTTAATTATGAGCAATTTAAGAGAATTAATTCTACGTCAGAATTTACTTACTAAGTACTATAGACACTCTGAAAATTGAAAGTATATGTGAGAAAATTCCAATTTTGATTAATTATGTGTAATTAGTCCAATAATTAAAATGATAGGATCGTGACCTTTGATTAGTACTACACTTACCGATCTTTTCAACTTCCAATGTAGTAAAATGAGATCTACAAACAAAAGAGTGAGATCGTAGACAAAGACATACCAACGTTAATGACTCCATAAATTTTCTTTCCTTTTTTTGCTTGATTTTATTATCATTTTTTTCGATGATTTATATAAACAAAATTGGGAATCATAGGCGTTTTTGTAAAGCGTTTAGTGATTTTATCATTATTGTGTATGATACTAGTTGAAAATCACCTGTCAACTAGTATCAGTTAAAATCTAGTTAGATATATATATACCTTACCATTAAAAACTAACTAGGAGTAATATTTAAATATATTTTTTTTAAAGAAAAAATAAAAAGGGGAACTGTAGAAACTATAAATAGGAATGAGAAGAAGAACTTGAAACCTCCTCTTTCAATCATGAACTACTCGCCTTCTTCTCCAAACTTTTAAAACTCATCATAAAAAAAAATTAAAAAAGTAGCCGGAAAAAAGAAAAGTCTATTTCTCTTTCCTTTTAAATCCAAATCCTATAAACCTCTCCCTCATAGCTTCTCTGTTCTTTATTACTTATACCTCACGCTATATACTATATATATAAATGCTTCTCTTTCCTCTCGAATAAATCTTTCCTTCACTTCTCTCATTTCCACACTTTTTTTATCTCTATCTATATATTTAAAAACCCTATCTACTTCACTCTGCTTCTCAGTTATCATCATCCTTCTCTCTCTCTCTCTGTTTACTCTGTTTTTTGTTCTCTTCTCTCTCTGTGAAAGGCACAAATATGACGGTGGTTAGAGAATACGACCCGAGCCGAGACTTAGCCGGCGTTGAGGATGTGGAGCGACGTTGTGAAGTTGGACCAAGCGGCAAGCTTTCTCTTTTCACCGACCTTTTGGGTGACCCGATTTGTAGGATCCGACATTCTCCTTCCTATCTCATGTTGGTAAGACATAACAAAACTTCCTTTTTTTTTACTTGTGTCTCTTCTTCTTCCTCCTTGTCCGATTCTTAAGCTCAAAAAACCTAAAAGAAGAAAAACATAGAGCTTAAAAAAAAACCCATTCCCACATATTTGATTTAAGTTCGTTTCTTTTTCTAAATATCATTTCTATTTTTCGTCGATTCTTGATAAGATCAAAAGACTCACCATTTATATTTATTTTGGCTACCAAAACTAACCAAAAAAAGATAAAGTTACAAACTTTATTATTCAATTATTTTTTAAAATGATTGTAATAACGAAAAAAAGACAAAACATATGATAACGGAAAACAAAAATCAAAATTTGTAAACAGGTGGCTGAGATGGGTACGGAGAAGAAGGAGATTGTGGGGATGATTAGAGGTTGCATCAAAACCGTTACATGTGGCACAAAACTCGATTTAAATCATAAACCCCAAAACGACGCCGTTAAGCCTCTCTACACTAAACTCGCTTACGTTTTGGGCCTTCGTGTCTCTCCTTTCCACAGGTACCGTTCCGTTCTAATACTAATCACGATTATGATTATAATCAGAGTTAAACTAATGTCATTAGTTTTGGTTTATTATTATTGCAGGAGACAAGGGATTGGGTTTAAGCTCGTGAAGATGATGGAGGAATGGTTCAGACAAAACGGTGCTGACTACTCTTACATAGCTACTGAAAACGATAACCAAGCTTCGGTTAATCTATTCACCGGCAAATGTGGTTACTCCGAGTTCCGTACGCCGTCGATTTTGGTTAATCCGGTTTACGCTCATCGAGTTAATATCTCGCGAAGAGTCACGGTGATAAAATTAGACCCGGTCGACGCTGAATCGTTGTACCGACTCCGGTTTAGTACAACCGAGTTTTTCCCGCGGGATATTGATTCGGTTCTCAATAACAAACTCTCTCTCGGGACTTTTGTAGCTGTGCCACGTGGAAGCTGTTATGGATCCGGGTCTGGATCATGGCCCGGTTCGGCTAAGTTCCTCGAGTACCCGCCAGAGTCATGGGCCGTGTTGAGCGTGTGGAACTGTAAAGACTCGTTTCGGTTAGAGGTTCGCGGCGCGTCGAGGCTGAGGCGCGTGGTAGCGAAAACGACTCGGGTGGTTGATAAAACGCTGCCGTTTTTGAAACTACCTTCGATCCCTTGTGTGTTCGAGCCGTTTGGGCTTCACTTCATGTACGGGATAGGAGGGGAAGGCCCACGCGCGGTGAAGATGGTGAGATCGCTGTGTGCTCACGCGCATAACTTGGCCAAGGAAGGAGGTTGTGGTGTCGTGGCGACGGAGGTAGCCGGAGAAGAGCCGTTGCGGCGAGGGATACCGCATTGGAAAGCGCTATCGTGCGCCGAGGATCTTTGGTGTGTGAAACGGCTTGGGGAAGACTACAGTGACGGCGTTGTTGGTGACTGGACTAAATCGCCAACTGGCGTTTCTATTTTTGTAGACCCTAGAGAATT
>NC_025696.1:1339826-1340705 GCF_000633955.1 Camelina sativa | reverse complement strand
TTCTTAATGTTAAATTAGGGTAATCTCTTTAGTTCTAAGTTGTTAGATCGTTGATGGATATTTTAGTTTTTAGAATTAGTAATCTTCTATATTTTTCTTAGGTACTCTTTTTTTTTTTTTGCTTTTTTGTATTTCATTTTGTTTTTGTGGGTGTTTAAATTAGTGGTAAGAGGCAATATCTCCTACTTTTGGGTTTGTGTCTTCTTGTCTTGTAAATGGATCTAGCTTTTTAAGATACTTTTTCTCTGGCCAAACTAAAACGCCGACCTGATTGTTTTTATTTATTTATAAAATAGAGATAATTTTCATGAACGCACTGATACGTAGAATGATGTAAGTTGTTCTCTGTTAAAGACTGTTAAACACTTAAGACGATGATGATGTGGAGGAAAAGAACTATTATGAAAGAAAATATATTAGTTTAGTTGTATCTTTTAGGTGGGTTTTTTTGGAACTTAGTACTTTGCTAATTCGAGTTTGATCATATTGATAGAGAGATATTGGAGAATAGAAACACCTTTTGTGATATCGCCTAGCTAATCTTACGTGTAAATGACATGCATATCAATGTCATGGACCACACTTTTTCTCCAAATATGGTCCTAAAGATGTTCAACTGATAGATTTATATGTTTCTTTTGTTGGTTTGCGGTTGCATGATGAAACCTTTGAATCGGGTTTGAGAACGTGTCCCTGTCCGAAAGAGGTCTTGTCGAGTCGAGAGCACCGATGGAGTCAGGGAAAGTTTATACCTAGAAGGTCCTTTGATCATCACATAATAAGACATGTGGATAACTTCAATCGAGGAGTGATACTTTGTGTTTGTGGATTAGATTTATGTTATAACAAAAAAAAAAAAAAAAAAAAAAAAAAAAAAAA
>NC_025696.1:1324771-1339821 GCF_000633955.1 Camelina sativa | reverse complement strand
TATAACGATTGGTATATACATGTTTGTATGTTGACCGTAGGTTTGTTTTTTAGTGTCGTCGTTCGTTAATTTATGATTACATTTTGTATTTCTTCGGCATTACATAAGTGAAAATGAATGTGTTACTAAACTTATATGTATGTAACAACGAGACAATATCTAGATGAAGTGAGTTCAACTAGTTAAAATGGTGTGGTTTTAATTTTATTGGATTCAACTATATGCCACATCACATATATACTATTAAAAAATATATTTGTTTTAGTTTTAGCTCATAAAAGAAAATCTAATGGAAGTTAGGTTATAGTCTTCACGGAGTTCTCAAGTAGACGATCATGTGAATCTCAACTCTCAAGGATACTAAAGCATGCATATATTAAGCACTAGTATTATTATTTTTTTTTATAAAAAGAAGGTTTTATCAAAATTTTAAGAATGGTAGTTTCTTCTCAATCAAATCAAGGAGATCCGTATATTTTATATATTGACGTGACTCGTGTGAGTCCACAAAAGCACTAGGATAACAACACCTAGAGAACAAAAGCAAATCGATGATTACTTAAATAGCGTACTCATGACTCATGAGTACTTAAATAGCGTTGTTCAACCGATGATTTACAACTCTATGGTGAATGAAATAAGTTTTGGTTACAACTATGTTCTTAAGAAAAATCTACCTAAAACTTGTAAGCCTTCTTCGATTAAAGTGATAAATATTTTGTTTAACATTAAAATCAATCATTATTTGAAAGATATCCATAATACATAGAAATGTGGGCGTGTTCAGTGAGGAACACCCCACGCAAACATCTCATTCTCATCCCATCCCCCACAAAAATCCGGGCGTGATATTTATTCGAATGGAATATTCATTATGCGAGTGCGTCCGTAAGGAAAATGATGTAACAACATTAGTGAACCTATATGTATGTATATTTTTTTGTTGTATATAGGATAATTTTTTTTTAATGGAAAAGAAAAGGAAACGACGAAGAAGATTTTCAGCACAATGACGGTGGTAAGTCAATTTAAAGTAACATTTTTTTGTCGGTCTAAAATTATGGGTTACTTTTGCATTTTGTCATTTATCCAAATTTTTACAGGGAGCTTCCAAATAATGTAATGTCTATCTGATCCCAAAAAAAAAAAAAAAAAATTTTTTGAATTAGAACGTTATTTTAGTTTTTGTTAAGATATTAAAATACTTTATTAGTGCAATATAGTTTTTTTAACATACTTTTCATCTATTTTATAAATTTAATATCTCAAAAATATACAAATTTAATTCAATTTTTTTTGAACAGATTTGAATGTTAAAATTGATGTTAAACGACACAATGGAAAAAATAGCTTTGAATGTTAAAAGGCTCCGTGATATGAAATAAACGACTTGGGCCTTAGTCCATAAATTTCGATACTTGGTTACTTGTCTATACGCAAGTAACAAAATAACGTCAGTCTTGCATAAATTATTTCGGTTTGCTCTGTTCATTACGAGTTTACTTATTAGAAGAGGTTTTGTAAAGCATTTTTCCAACAAATTGTTTTAAAAAAAAGACTTATTATGTTATTGTATAATCATAAAAAACACAATTTTTGAAAAATTAAAAGAGACTTTAGACCTAATTTCTCCTTTTTATTATTATTTGAAGAACTTTTTTTTGGTTTTAAACACTTCCATTTTAAAGTGACAACAAAGCAAAAAATAAAACCATACCTACTAAGGAAGAAGAACATCACAAAGAGAAGAAAATAGTAACATCTGAGAAATTGGATCTAGCAAAGAGAGAAATAAGTTAGTAATTGGATAAACATTTTATAGCACACCTAATTCATCTTTTTTTTCCTTAGCTTCTTGCTTCTTGATCCTCCTGGGCTAATGTTTCTTGCTTGTGGAAGAAGAAGACTTAGAGTCATCATTAATAGAACCAGGACTCGAAGTCCCTGAGCTACTCATCATCTCTCCACTTCTGTCTTTACCAGACCAAAGCTTCGAGAACACTCTAGAAACTCCCAATCCTCCTCCTCCTTTCATCAGTTTCCCTTTGTTGTTGTTATTCTCTTGTTGATTCTTTGCGAGTCTTAGACTTGCTAATTCACCTCTCAAGGCTTTGATATCCTCTGTGTCCCAACACTCTGTGTCTTCTTGATCAGTAGTGTTCGTCGATCTCGAAGCCGGGATGATAATCTCTGGCGTGCTGTTCCCTGTAGATGATGAACCGTTGTTGTTGGCTCTTACCTGTTCAAAGAAGAGCACTTGCACCACCACACGCATTGGTAATCTCTCGTTTTGAACTGCGTGTGCGCATGCTTCTGCTGATAGCTTTCTACAGTCCATTAGCCTGCAGATTCTCTTCTTCTCGCTCTTGTTCATCTCCGGATGTTCCTGATGAGAGATCATCATTTCAAGAAAAAACAGATTAGTAACTTAATCAACTCTTGACTTTACACAAATCTTGAAACTATGTTTATAGACTGAGTTGGTTCTTTATACCTTAAGGAACATGTCGATTGCGCGATAAACTCCATCATGAGACTGTCTAGGAAAGCTGGAGACCATATCCGCGAGTGAGAGGAACTTCTGAAGAGGCAAACTATCCGAGTCCCTAGACTTTTCAGCTAAGTAACCATCGACAAGTTTTGCAACTGATGCTTTAGCGGTTAAATCATCCTCTCTCGGGTCACGAGATTTCAAGAAAACCTCAACCAAGCTATGCATCAACTCAACATCATAGAGCAAAACATCACCCAAACTAGCCTCATCTAACCGTTCACCAACTCTGTTCTTTAACCCGGTGACTTCATCACAACCAAGAAAGATCGAAGCACGTAACAACTTAGTCAAGAAACTCGAAGAAACGCTGCGTTTCTCATCAGGGATCAGCTCAATGATCGAATCAGCTAAAGCTCTGTACTTGGCAAAGTCAGTGATCTGTACAGAACTGTTTTTGCTGAATCCAGGAATCCTTCTAATCGCATACGCGTGCAACGCTTCTCCGATAACGTCTGCTGAAACGTTCCCTCTCGCTTCGATTGTAGCTATTGCTCGTTTATACAAATCGATATGAAGATCACAAAGATCCTCAACCCACCAATCTCTAGGAACAGCCTGTGGTTTCCTCAAACCATTATCAAGATTCTTCTTCTTGCTGTAAGTATATGACCATTCGACTTTCGAAGTATCAATCGAAGCTCTTGAGGCGATCGAGTCAAGACATCGTCCCGTTAGCTTCAACTCTTCAGAGTATGGAGACAGAGCTCTCGTGGTTTGAAGCACGATGATCGAATCTTTCCAGCTTTGGAGTATGCTCGAGTTCAAGAAAACCTCAATCTTGTAAACAAGGTTACCTTTTTCGACGGTTTCATACATTTCAAGAAACTCAGCGGCGCAGCGAGCAGCGACTACGTTGTAAGCGTTTAGAGTAACGGTCATTCCATAACAGAATTTAGCACAGATCTCGAATGAAGCAGGACCACCGGGAATATCAGCTATCTCAATCTCGTCTTCATGATGATGATGAATCTGATCATCTTCATTGGATGACGATGATGTTGTTGTTGTGATTAGCTTCTGCAACCTTGCGCTTTTCGACAGCAACGGAAACTGAAAACATATTAAAAACACATGATCAATCAAAGTTACATACTGTGATTAGGATACACAAAAGATTGAATATTTTTTTCAGTGTTTTACCTTGTGAAGATAGAATTTGACATCCCCAATGATGACAACAACATCTGTTGCTAAGTCACTTGCTACATACCTTTAAGAACCAGAGATTAACAAAGTAAACTGTCAGAAAAAAAAAACAAACACAAAGATCCATATTGTTGAGATGTTTACAGATCAATAAGCTGATTACTTAAATTGGATTTCAGACATAACCAACATTGTAATAACCAAAAGAACCAAAAAGAAATAAAAAGGTAAAGATTGAGAAACACAAACCTAGCATTGTCTCCTTCGGATTGAAAAGAATCAGGTTTGGATCCAAGTTTCATGAACTTCATGGTGAGAAAACTAATAGAAGAGAGGGATCTCAAGAAAGAAAAGACTCAAAAACTGTGTGTGTGTATTATCACTCTCCCAAAAAGCTTTCTTGAGTCAGAGACTTAAGGAAACAAATGGTAATGGAGGAGTCTCACATCTCAAAGAGAACATTGAATAAAGAAAAAGATTATATAGAAAAGATAAAAAAAAAAACTTAGAGATGCACAAAACACCCACTCAAAGCTCGAATTTACTGACAACAGACACACACACAGAGAGGGATAAACTCTTTTTAATAATCAAAATTCTTTTTTTTTTAATCTCAGTTTTCAAAGTGCTTCACACATTCACAAACACAGAAACACGTGAAACCCTTTTCTAATTGTTTTTATAAGTCGACCAGACCAGACCAGACCAGACCACTGTGTGAAAACTTTGTAAATTCTATAGTAGACAAACGAATCCAAAGCTTGAATCTTTTTGTGGGTGGTGGTGGTGATTGCAAAAGCGTCGTCGTTTAGTATAGTACTAGTGACCCTGGCCCCTCTGCAAGAATCAAGAAACAAGAGAGAAAAATTGAAGATTGCCACTAATACAATAGACAAGATGAATCAAATCTTTTTTGGATGTTTGCTAAAGAAAGAATCTAAAGAATACAAAACTTGACATTAGTGGCAGAGGAGGTCGTTTATGGTACAAGAGGACTAAAACTAAACCAAAAAGAGTTATTTTTTTCTTATTTACATCAAGAAGAATCGAATAAATAAAAACCCTAAGATGATCCTTCAATTGCAAGACTTCAAAATACAAAAAAGAAGAAAATAACTTGTAATAGCAAAATTGTCTAAACCCACAAAATTCGAAAAATCAAAATCTAAAAGTTTGTATAATACCTCAAAAGCCAAGTTGAGTTCTTCTCTCAATCATGAGCAAACCACCACTAGTACAAAAGTCTAATTGCTATATAATCTTTCTTCTCTTCTCTTCTCTCTCTGCGTATGTATAAAAGAAAGAGCCCCACACAAAATTGAGAAAAGAGTATGAGCTGTGTTGGTTGGTTCTTTCAACTTTAAACCCAAGAACGCAAAATGCGCTACAAACCAAAAAAAAAAACAAATCAGAGAAGCCTTTTTTCCTCTCTTCTCGAGTTCAGGTTTGATGATAAAAGATTCTACCTTTAATTTTTTTCTTAAACGATAAAACAGTGACCTTTCGTTATAAAAAAAAAAAATCAATACTTTCTTTGAAATCGAGAAAAATAAAGAAGAGGAAGGAGCCAAACATTAAACTGAATGAAAGAGAGATGGAGACGAAGACGAAGAAGAAGAGAAGTCTCTTTTTTTTTTTTTTTTTGTGTGTAGAAAGAGAAAGGAAAAAAAAGAGAGAAGGGGCACGCGAAATCTGACAAAGCACTAACTTGGTGTGCCCCCTTCTCTTCAGACAAACTTACCTTCTTTTCAGGATATGTTTTCTCCTTTCCTTTTCATTATCTCTCTCTCTCTCTCTCTCTTCTCTTTTCCTTTTTTCTCTGCTTTTTTCTCATCAATCACATTATTATTTTTACTACATTATTTAGCTAAATATATACTATTAACAATAGTTTAAAATATTCATTTAGAATATAAATCTAACTAAAACCAATTTCTCATATTTTTGTGGATCTTATGATACTAGAGACTAGAGAGGATCATTGTTACAATAGTTTATGAATTTGTGAGTCAATCAAAGTATATAGATAAATAATTAAAAAAAGTCAAAGAGTTTCTAAACCTATTTGGACCTAAAGATATGTTTTAATTTTGTTTTGGGTCGTTGCAGAAAATCTTTTCGAATTAGATTCACTTCGAGTTTAATTTTGTAGATCCTCAAAGATTAATACTAGTTGAGATGCCAAAAGGGTGCGATCGATGCATGTGGCAGCCAATAAGAATCCAATGAATGCAAGCTAGCTTAAAGAAGTTAGTTAATTAAGAAGTCGATTCATTGCTCTTTCATCCCCTTCACATGGTTTTATACTACATCTCTCACGAATCTCTATTCACATTATCCAATAGATTTCCCCTCTTCTAAGTTTATAGTATTATTTTATTTCTTTTTTGGTTGTCCTTTGATCAGATTCGATTCTATAACTTCTGAAACTTGCAGATGATTGATAAAGCAAATGTCTCTACGTCATCATCATGGATAGTTGAATGATCAAATTCATGGATCGATCGACGTGTAGTTGTAATATTTTAAGAGTGTTACTATTAAGGAATAAAATGTTGATGATATTGAGTCTTAATTAGTAAAATTGTTTTAGAGTTTATAAATAAATTCATAAGAGTTTTCTAAGAAATATTCGTGTGATTATAGCAAACCACATGGCCTAAGATTGCTAAAGCAAGTGGCATAAATTTTGAACTGCGCAAAACTAAAAAAAAAAAAAAAATAGGAACAAGAGCTAATGATGATTCTCTTTTGTGTATTTTAACTTGGTTTAACATTTCTGAATATTTAGTTTTAATCAATATGAAACTCACCTTTATTTACGGCATGCAATATTTTCTTATTAATCAATGTGTTATAAAATTATAATTGAATATTTGAATATAAGCTATATACAGTCATTGTTTTCCGGATGCATGTATCAATATTCTAAGAAGTTTTTTTTTTATCTCATATCGTATTATCTTCGGATGCGTTTGATGTAACTTGTTATAATAATGTTTAGCAAATGTAATGATTAGAAAACTAACATAATTTTTTTTATCAGAATTTTCTTTCCCAAAGTATTGAACGTTGTGAAACGATAGGGAAAGTCGAAAGCTACATGTTACCTAATTACAATATGTCAATGTGGACGAGTACTCGTGTGATTATGGGAACCACCAAAACGTGGTCCATTCATCCCCCTTTTTAGCCAGCCTTTATCTCTTCTTCTTTTTTTCCCAAATCTCCTTAGTTTATATAACTTCGTACCAAATTCTTTAATTCTTATTTTATCAAAAGTTGTATTTGATTATCAAATTAAAGTGATCGATCATACTCATGTTGGAATCCATGTAAAAATCGTTTTCGATAGTCGTCACTCGTTACTCGTTAGCTTTGTTTTCAACCGAACGATTAAATTGGTACAAGAGCATGCATGTTCATTCATTTGGTTAGAAAAAATTATATTTCTTTTTTCTTTTTTTCTTTTGTGGTATATATCATTATCAGTATATCACACCACCTGTAATAATAAAGATATTGTAGGTTTACCGTTGTCTAGTATATTGTCGAGTACATGTGTATCAAAAGTTAAGCTGTCAAAACTCCACTTTAATTTCATGCCATGAGTCGAATTCCACGATATTGGTTTAGAGTTCTCTCCGGTCCTATTGCTTAAGTTGACATTACAAGAAAAAGTTGTAATTGTATTACTTATATAGCATAATTTTGTATTGGAAATTACTTTGTTTTCTTTCGATCGTGTGACAATGACATGGACAAACAGAGAAAGTTATGGGATTCCAATATGCAATTTGCATGCTGATAAATAAATTGATGGGCAACTACATATATCTGTATACAACTTACATGTATAAACTCAACTCATCATGTAAAAAATCCAACTTTATAATTCTCAAACGTCCATGAAAATTTTGGACTTTTGATAAAAAAAAATTGGACTTTTTTTTTTTAATCTTTTGAAAATTTATAATAATATCATTAGATTCCTACTCATAAATTTGCTGACGTGGATATCGATAACAGAAAATTCTCCAATTGTATATTTTAATTATTTTATAATGAAAATTACTCCTGATATTAGAGGAATCTTCTGGCTGTAACAGAGGCTTTGCTCCTTGGCGGCAACAAGTGTGTGGTATAAAAAGAGGCAAATTTAACTTTTGTCCTCAAAATCGAGAAAAATTAGAAAAGTGAAATCCCCAAATCGATCTTCGTCGTGTAACTTCGCTCTCGTGAACAGAGAGATTGTTCTACGACGATCTACATCGATCCTTCCGTCCTGAAATCTTTTCTTTTTCTCAGGTCAGATTTTGTTAAATCCAATTCCTAAGCTTTCTTATCTTTTTTTTCGTGCATATAATTAGGGTTTTGAATTCGGTCTCTCGTGGATATAATTGGGAATTTGGGATGAATTAGGGTTTAGAATTAGTGGGTTTGTACTTATTTAATTGCAAAGTATTGTTGGTAATGATATTTGGTGGATTGTGATTGAAGAGTGTTTTTTAGGTTTTGCGCACTAAGTGCTCGATGAATTGTCTAAGTCAGGTGTTCCTTTTCCTAAGAACCGCTTTTTTTTTTTTGTTTCTTTACTTTTTTTTTTTATGTTGGAAAACAAAAAACTTTAGTGTCTTGTCCTTGTTGTTTGTTCTCTAACTGTTTGGATTCTTCTCTGTCTCTCTTTAATCTTTCCTTCTTCTGTGTTTGTTTTTTTTTCGTCTTTTGAGATTCATCAAGAGATGCGTCTTTTTGTGTGTGTGGCAGTAATGACTCTTCTTTTTGAAGTTATTGTTCAACTGTTTACCTGATTCTTGTTTCTTTACACAGTTACTTTTATAGTTAAGCAGTGAATTCGAATCCATCTTTGCATGTCCAGATTTTTGAAACTATGATCTCTAGTTGTATGTATGATTATGCCCAAATCAGAACTTATCAATGTGGACTGTGGAATATGATCTTGTTTGGTAGAATGAAACTCTTATGTTTGGGAGATTGTAGTTATAGTTTATTGTGTCGCTGATCGGATTTTACTTTTGGTTTAATTCTGTAGATTACCTAAACGATCACGAGGTCAAGAGAGCTCAATCATTTGTGAGGATGGACCCCCAACATACGGGTGATTTGTTGAAGTAATTATCATTTTTGCAGCTTCTTTGTTACCCATAATCTTTTATATATTTAAGTACGTCTTGTTAACCTAATTTGTTTTTGATTGTCAAAAAGCCATTTGGAGAAGCAGAGTGAATTACTCAAAGAAGCTCATAAGACCATGTCACAAGAACTCCAAACACTCCAGGTTTTATGAATAAAGAGATTCTTTTAATAAGCTTGTTGTTATGTAATTAAGGATCAGAGATCATTAAACCTGGTGAATTTATCTTTGTTTTCAGGTAGAACATGAGATGATGATGCGTAAACTCTATGAGCTAATGAAAACTCATCAAAAGGTATGTTCTGTTTACTTTTCGGTAAAGAGGTATTAAAAGGATTGTGTGTTTGTGTGTGCCTTTAAGTCTTGCTTTGATATAGTTCCCTCCTACTGGGCGTGTGATATTTTTATGCCCTTATAAGTATCAGCTTGCTTACTAAGCGAACTTGGTTTTGCAGAAAAGGGAGGAAACTCAAACTCACAATGTGTTGGAGGGAAGAGAAACAGTTGAAGATTCTCTGTCAACACTAACGATTGGTGATGATGACTGATGAAGAGGAACATTGAAGAACTCACTCTCTATATTTCTCTAGTCAGGATAGACCGGGCCAGTTTGGGCCGGACTTGAAAGGGATAAAGATTGGATCTTAGATTTGTAAGAGGGGTTTATTCTCTGACACTGAATTTTGAATCTCGGATCTATTTTTACAAAGAATCTGTAACCTATGTTGTACATGTATACAAATATGCAATTTCTGTAATCTAAAAGCGATAAAACAATGTCATAAAGTAACATCAAATGCCTGCAAAAAGAATGGAGATCCTCCAATTCGCTTAGTGCTCAAAACATTCTTCACTAAAAGTTTCCATCTCTTCTCATCTTTCCTGCTCTGTGTCTTCATCCTCTCCTTGAAATTATTGCAAAGAGGGACTTTACACTGTTCCGAGTCTACGCAAATACGCGAATGAAGCTCAAGAAGCTGCCACATTCTCTTGCAACGGCTGCAACCACCAGGGATTGATCTTAGTTTGCATACCGCCAAATGTTTCAATAGCTGCTCTAAACCGTTGCAGGCTTGAAATCCGCAAGAGACATGAGGTGTTTCGATCTTTGTTGGACCTATTTCTCTGCATCCATCTCTACATATATGAACAAAAGCCTCCATTGCATCATACAACTGTGTGTAAGTCTGTATCTCTTTCTGTTTCCTGTTTCTTTGCTTCACACACTGCAAAAAGACATCATTTGAAACGAAAACTCATCAGAAAACTGTGGAAGTATATATCTTTTACGGTAAAGAAAGTTGCAGGAGTTTGGTGTCTAATTATTACATTAAGCTCGTAAGCGACAGAGCGTAAGAGCTCTTTCTGGAGTCCAGGATGGCTCTCTTTCATTGCTAGCCATCCTTGAGAAGTAGAAACTTCTTCAAAGTTCTTAAGAATCATTCTGTGACAGAGAAGACCTAGACGAGGAGCATCACAGAGAAGAGCTAGCTGAAACACATCAATCACATTCTCTTTGTTGAGCAAACTGTTTTCGAATTCTGACTCGCACACTCGTTTCAGATGCGGAACCACGTAGACATGTGATAACACAAGTAGATGTATTGCAAAATCTTCCATATCTTGTTTGTCATAACTGCAAAAACAGAGCAAATAGATTAAGTAAAGTTTATAAATTATAACCAAAGATTTCCACATTTGTTTGGATTAAGAGCAAAAGTATAATTAAATTACCAAGAAGAGTATAAGAATCGAATGAAAACACGAACAGCGTCGTGAGGAACACCGAGGATTGATATAGATTTACGATGAGATCTTCTCTTATCTTGTTTCATCATTCCTTTGATTACATCTGAAGCCATTCCCTGATTACAAAGAAAAGATAAAACTTAATTAAGATTCATTTTTCTTAAAGTAATAAGATTAATAAAATGTTTTGAGAGGAACTTACGATGACATTAGAATGCGCGTAGACCAAACCATTATCATCGGTATGAATCAAAACATCAGCTCCATGAGCTTCATCGAACATACGATCCCATGAATCTCTTGTAGCTTTAGAGACAAAGCTTTGAGAACTTGTTCTTTGCGTAAACAGATCCGTTGACTTTATTATTACCGGATAAGGTGGTGGTGATGGTGGTCCTGAAACTTGTTCCTGTGAGATGTTCTCCATTTATATATATATCTTCTAACGAAATCTCAAAGTTTTAGAGAGATCTAAAGAGTAAAATGAGGTGAGGTGCTTATCAAGAAAGGGGAAATAAGAAGAAGAAGAGATGAGGGCGAGCGGGAGACTATTTATAATCGTTTTAGTTGCTTCTTTGTCTGATTAGATTTTATTATTAAGAGAATTGTGTGATTTAATTGGTTGGAAATCGAGAAATGTGAACTGTGTAAAACAGAGAGGATTGTATCAAATAGATAAGTGCTGAATCATATACACGTTGGACGAACTTTCCTAATCACTCACTTTTTTTTATTCTCTATCCATTTTTATTTCTAAGTCTGTTTACATTTATTATATCCAAGTATTTATTTACACAACTAAAATAGGAAATAGATAATCAAATATTCAAATATTGGCTTATATCCAGATCTATTAATCTTTATTTGATTTAATTATGCACTGATTAGTGGTTGGCGACGACGTATTTGGAATATTCACATTTTCTTGATTCAATAGTTTCACATATGTTAGATATGTGGTTGTCATTAGATTGGTAATTCAAAGTTTCAAACGGTACAAATTAAAGTATAACGGATAGAATAAACAATAGTATATAAGTGTGGTTAGTAGTATTAAAAACGAATGAGATAGATCAATGATAAATTAATCCACATGACCTTTTTTCAAGAAAAAAAAAATATAAAATCAACCAAAAAGTTAATATGCAAACCGTGTTTGAACTGCCATATTTTGGGTTGGTGGACGGTCCAAGTGGTTCACAAAACAAAACATGGCAAAATTGACAAAAAAGATTAATACAGTATGTTTTATGGATAATACGTTGAACTTGAAGATATCGATTTAATATAGAGATGTTGCCCCGTTCAACTAGAATTGTGTATGCATATTGAAGTGAACCGTTCAAACTTCAAATATGAATAAAATACGTTAGATGTCAGCGCAATTAAATAATCCTGAAATAAAATTCGTATAATTTTCGGTTAATATTTAAAAATACTAAAAGTGTCAGATCCTAGTCATGTATTATGTGTATAAAACACATATCCTAATCATATATATATATAAAAGTAGAGTTTCAGTCTCTCTTTATTGGTCCACTTGGCAATACAATTTTAACAAAAAAAAATTATATTAAAACACAAATTTAAAACAATTAATTTTCACATTTAACTCACATAATATAAAACTGAAATCTTTATAGCTTCTCCCTATAAATTATGCATTAACTTTATTTCTCCACTAAGTTGTATTAATCAATTGTATTAAAACAAAACAATAAATTAGAATTGTAACTCTCATTTTTCTAAATGTAATTTTTCATCATTTCTCTTCCTATAAATACTCATTATCTTATTCTCTTAGTCTATCACTCTTTCATTCTCTCATCTTCTTCCACTACTCTCAAATCTCTTTTTTGTTTTGTTTTGTTTTGTTTTGTTTTTTTTTTGTTATTGTTGTTGTATGGGTTATAAAAAATCAAATCAAATATCATTGTAAAAGCTTAGTTTTAGAGTTTGTATGATATGTATATCTTATATATTTATTTTAATCTTTTAAAATGTTTATCTCCATTTTCTATTTTATATTAACATCTTATAAGTCATTATTTTCATACTTCCTTACAATATTCACCACACAATAAGATCATAAAGTTGAAATGATCCATATGTAATTATCTATTATGTCTCTGGTTATCTCACATATTCATGTATCATTTTAAATAATTTATAAAGATCAATATAATATTTAAAGATCAATATAATTATCCATTTATCCATTTATAAAGACTATTTTGTTTTGTGATCCAATTGTTAAATCTGCAGAGATCAATATAATATACATATATATATATATATATATTTTTTTTTTATGATTTGAGGTTTTTGAAAACAAAAAGAACATAATTAAACAATTGGTTTTTTGTGTCTTTAATCAAAATAAAAAATGATCCAAAAAACAAAACATATTCAACTGGAACTTAAATATAAAAATAAAATATAATTTTAAAAATATCATTTCACTAAATTCTCTAAAGATGAAACCATTAGTATGAAATCTAGCACTATAAATTAAATTGATGAGTGAAAACCAAAAAAATATAAGTTATCCTTGGGATTTTAAAAATTATTGAGATTGAAGAATTCATATAATTTTATAAGAAAACTAATTTAGTTTGTCACTTAAAAAGTAATATTTTTTATTTTGAAATATTATGTGTAAGTGTTGAGTTTATATCAACAAACAACCAAATCATGTGAATTTTGATTCAGCCACTTGGTATTCCTTTTATTTTAGGTTATAAAAAATTAAAATATTTATTTATAATTAAAGACATGTAACTCCATTTACCTCAAATGTAACTCATATCCAATAATTGTACATTAATTCATTGCTCCTACTAACTTATTATCTTTCAAGAGAAATTATTTTTGGTTAAATTTTAATATTTTTTATTTATTTTGGTTGGCTAAACTTATATTCATATTTGGTTGGTTAAATTAATATATTTCTCATGTAAAATTATTGTTTATAATATATTTCTCATTTCAAAGTTTAAAGCAATATATCATATATATAAAAGTANATAATTATATGTCGGTTTGGATTTACAAATGAGCTGGTTAGGGTTTAGATCTTACAATTATAACGAAATTATATGTCAGTTTGGGTTCACAAATGAGATGGTTAGGGTTTAGATTTTACAAGTAGAACAAAATTATATGTCGGTTTGGGTTCACAAATGAGATGTTAGGGTTTAGATTTCACAATTCAAACGAAATTATATGTCGGTTTGGGTTCACAAATGAGATGGTTAGAGTTTAGATTTTACAAGTAGAACGAAATTATATATCGGTTTGGGTTCACAAATGAGATGGTTAGGGTTTAGATTTTATATATGTCGGTTTGGGTTTATTAAAGAGCGGTTTAAGATTTTTAATTTTATAATAATATATACAGATTTTATTTTCTTATTTTATAAGGGGGTGAGTGGAGAGGTTCACCCCTAGGGGTGAACCCAAGTATTGTTCCCCTATAAATTATGTATTAACTTTATTTCTCCACTAAGTTGAATTAATCAATTGTATTAAAACAAAACAATAAATTAGAATTGTAACTCTCATTTTTCTAAATGTAATTTTTCATCATTTCTCTTCCTATAAATACTCATTATCTTATTCTCTTAGTCTATCACTCTTTCATTCTCTCATCTTCTTCCACTACTCTCAAATCTCTTTTTTGTTTTGTTTTGTTTTGTTTTGTTTTGTTTTTTTTTTGTTATTGTTGTTGTATGGGTTATAAAAAATCAAATCAAATATCATCGTAAAAGCTTAGTTTTAGAGTTTGTATGATATGTATATCTTATATATTTATTTTAATCTTTTAAAATGTTTATCTCCATTTTCTATTTTATATTAACATCTTATAAGTCATTATTTTCATACTTCCTTACAATATTCACCACACAATAAGATCATAAAGTTGAAATGATCCATATGTAATTATCTATTATGTCTCTGGTTATCTCACATATTCATGTATCATTTTTAATAATTTATAGAGTTTCAGTCTCTCCTTATTGGTCCACTTGGCAATGCCATTTTAACAAAAAAAAATATATTAAAACACAAATTTAAAAACAATTAATTTCACATTTAACTCACATAATATAAAACTGAAATCTTTATAGCTTCTCCCTATAAAGTAAAATACTTAGGTTCACCCCTAGGGGTGAACTTTTCCATTCACCCCCTCTTCTCTCAGCCAATCAGAATCTTCCATCTAATATTTTATTTAAAAAATAAATCAAAACTAAATTAAAAAGCAAACTAAATAAGGAAACAAATTCTGCATACTTTTAATTAAGGAAAGATAAATATTGGCTTGGTTTAGATTTTTAAAATTAGAATAAAATTATTTATCGGTTTGGGTTTACAAATGAAGTGGTTAGAGTTTAGATTTTACAATTCAAACGTAATTATATGTCGGTTTGGATTTACAAATGA
>NC_025696.1:1320018-1322715 GCF_000633955.1 Camelina sativa | reverse complement strand
GAAAAACATAAACGATCTTATTGATATTAGACCAAAACATGGACATACAAACATAATCACTTACACGGAAAATAATTACTTTTAAAAAATAACTTATTATTGCAACATCAACGTATGAAGGGTTTACATAAGCAGTTAATCAGAAATCTAAAATACAATAAATGTATTGGGAACAATATCAGTCAATGATAAGATTGGATCTTCAAAAGCAAGAAACAACATCCTCATAATTCATAAAAAATAAACGCAACAATTGTACACATCTAAACGAAATGATATAAACATATAGTGTATTAATACAAGTGACTGCGAAGCCCATATATGTCTAATTAAAACGAAATAATACAAAAGAGAAAAAGAAATAGACCAAAAAAACAAGAAAGTGCCAACTACACCACAACCCACGCGTTGCGTGGGGAAGCACCTAGTCCTACTAAAAACAGAAGGAGTCAGCTAAATAAATGTTGATCTCGACTATGTTTACATTCTTGTTACGAAATTATAATTATGTAATTAGATTAGGACCCGTGGTACATTATGAGACAAAATTATTTATAACTAAATTATTTAAATTATAAGTTGTATTTGTTGGTTAAATATGTTATAGTTTTTATAATAATTGTTAAATAAAACACATAATAACACAATATATTTTATTTTTTATATAATATTTATTTAATAATTTAATTAGATATGTCTATTCTCTGATACTGACAGTGTTAACAAAATAATGAAATGATGTTTTACTCTTGTAACACCAAATTAATGATATTTTTTAATTTATATAAATATCGATAAAACCCGTCCCGCTATATAACCCGTCTCAAGATATTTTAACAAACACTATATCATCTTAATTTTTAATATTTATTATGTATCTACGGTATAATATTTATCATATTTAACTTTTTAAAAGTTTTAAATATTTTTCATATTTAACATTTTAAAAATCTTTAAAATAAAAAAACGGAATAAACCAAATAAAAGTTTTTAAAGTTTGAATGCCTGATAAATCAAGGTTTCTACTCATTTGTATTCAGAATCATTTTGGTCTCTTTTATAGTATGACTCTAAACCATTGCCCAATTTTTTTAGACAATGTGGGATATTGTACCCGTATTTGTTATTCATCTATTGAGTAATATATGTCAGTTTTTAAAATTCTGTATTACATCATATGCAGGAAAAAATCACAATTTTTATTAACTAAATGTATTATAGAATAATTTAAGATAATTTGAATATAAATTTGAATAAAAATGAAAAGGAATCATATATTTATTTTTGAATGAGATAGAAAGATTTTCTTATTTTTTAAAATCTTATTTATAATTAATTTTGAAGTTTTGGTAACTAATATTAAAGTGAATGCATTAAATGTAAAAACTTTTCAAAAGTATTTTTGAGCAAAAACTGCTGCAAAAATACTAGTATAGATGGATTGATAATATCAACTAGTGGTTTCATTTTTTACTCTTGAGATCAGTTAAAAGTTGAAAACCATGTGATAATATATTCATCCAAGTTTAAGATATATTGTATGATTTTTTCCAAGAATAAATCATTCCATTAGTTTAAAGATTTGTTCAAAGAAAACCCATCCAATTTATATAAAATAAAATAAGTGAAGTTATTGGTTTGAGATTTCAATAGAGTCTTAAAGACTTTAAATGTTATGTAGAGAATCTGTTGTTATTATATCAAGATTTTGTTAAACTCTATTAAAGTTTAATATTATTAATTTGTGATTTATAAAAAATTATTTAAAATCTTAATAAATTTGGATTCTAATTTATAATTTTGAAGACTTCAACAAATCATCAAAAGTGAATAAGTAAAAATTTTTTAAAGATTGCTAGAGAGTATTATATAGTTTTGTTGATTAGTTTTTAAAAATCTTGTAAAATATACCAAACAATCTATATATTTTTGTGATACTTTCCATGACTTTATTTTGTAAAGAAAGTATATAAATTCATGAACCAACCAATAACATAATAATTGAATTTATTAACAATTCTAGATTCTTTTATTTTAGTTGAATAACACAAAACTTTTAATGACTTTATAAAAGTCTAAATCCAATAAACTAAATTTGTTGAGATTTTAAATAACTTTTTACAAATCACAAACTAATAACACTAAATTTTAGCAGAGTTTAACAAAATTTTGATATAATAACAACAAAATGCTAAATAACATTTAAAATATTTAAGACTCGAGAGTCTTAGAACTAATAACCTCTGCTTACAATCCAATAACACTCCCTAATAATGTCATATAATTTTGAACCATTTAAAAGACCTACCATCATTAGGTAAGAAGACCTTAAGGTTATGATAGGTAATGTATAAGTTATAATTATATGGGTAATATTAATAATAGTACCTTTTTGTTTCATTTGTTGAGATTATGTTGTGAAAACGTCACCATTGCGTTTTTGCGACAACTGAACAATTTAACATATGATTATACGAAAAGTATGATTAAAAATAAATGAAAAGCGGTAATTAAATAACGCAATAATCACTCGCTGACTCATCCCCAAAAAAGGAAAAAAAAATGATAGAGCGCTTTTGAATATAGTAGAGTATATACTTGGTCAGGAGTGTGTGTAAGTTGCTGGCACGTTGACCTCTTCGTATACTTCATGGGGCACTTTCTCTTTTACAAGTGCTGCTAATATGACAAATCAGA
>NC_025696.1:1312826-1319747 GCF_000633955.1 Camelina sativa | reverse complement strand
CCCCCAAACAAACAAAAATGATAGAGCGCTTTTGAATATAGTACAGTATATACTTGGTCAGGAGTGTGTGTAAGTTGCTGCCTGGCACGTTGATCTCTTCGTATACTTCATGGGGCACTTTCTCTTTTACAAGTGCTGCTAATATGACAAAGGGCATCAGAGAAATTTTTAGTGTAATACATATCAAAATCACATTTTCTATCACTAACATATTATAACGAAAACAGATTAAATATTGTAATAATATTTGAGCATACAAACAAAAATTGTGGGTTTACACTAGGAAGGTCCACGAACTCCGATTGTAAAATGCCTTTTAACATTGATTGATAAAGAAAGAAGAAAAGAGATTGTATAAATAGCATGGGAATAGAACCACACACACAATCACTAAATTGTTTAGCTATATCGCTCACACATGGGCCACTCATATGTACAAACGCTTCGATAAAAATTTGGGTCTCGCCTTACAGTTAACTATAGGCCCATTATTGGTCATTACCCGCGATGCTTAACACACAGTCGCCGCCATATCTTTATCGCCGCCATATGCCTCCTCTTTAATCGAATAAAAGCCCAATACGTTTTAAAAATTACCAAATCCCACATCGGATATATAATAAACATATATTAATCCATAACCCCTATGAATAAAAGCTAATCCATTTTTGCTTTCAAAGCATTCACACAGTATTGGGCTTTCTTGAAGGCCCGACTGTTTGGAAAGTACCAATATTTTTTTTTTAAGTTATAGGTCTTTTTTTTCTTGGGCTTTTAAGTGTTGGTTTTTTACTTTTTTTTTTGGTTTTGGTTTTTAAGTATTGAATTTTAAATTTGGGTAGGCAAAACCGGATACAACATCCTGTCCATATTCTTTGTGGTCTGTAAGAGGTGTTCTAGGTCCAACATGTCTTACACATAACTTAAATTTAACTTCTTTTTTTTTTGTGAACCACACTTTTTTCTTAATTTTTTTTAAAAAACTTTTATATTCTTGTTTATAAACTTTTTTAAGTTTTTAAGGGTTTTTTATGAATAATAAATTGTTTTGTCTTCTTTAATATTTCATTTAAGGATTTATACATAAATTAAATTTGACTCTCTTTTTTTTGTGAACCACACTTTTTTCTAAATTTTTCAAAAAACTTTTATATTCATGTTATTTAAACTTATAAGGTTTTATAAATAATAAATTGTTTTGTCTTCTTTAATATTTTTGTTTAAGGTTTTGTAGATAATATTTTAATTAAATTTGTATGATATGATTTATGGAGAAAAAAAAATCTTTTTCCTTCCAATAAAATTCTGGATAATTTAGTCCTTTAATTAAATACTTGTGTAATGTTTCAAACTAATATATAAACTAAATTATCCTTTAATGTTTAATTAACTTAATTCTACCTTTAATAAGAAAACAAAGACTACTACTTAATACACTCTTATATTGTTACAACTTGTCAATTACTTTTAATTTTTAACTTTTCAACTTTTTAATTACTTTCAATTATACAATTTTGTTAAAATGTATGTGTGTATGCATAAGAAGGGCCAATAGAGTTTTTTTTTTCTTTTTTGTCAACCATTGGGTCACAATAGGCCGGCCCATTAGCCAAATTCCTACATTCGTAGGAACCGGAACTCAATCCCGGATGTGATGGTGCTTTCTACAATTGGACTTACCTTCTACCACTGTAATAGAGTTTATGTGTAGCAAATAGCAACTGAGAGAAAATGTAATAAATAATAAAAAAAATATGGCAAAGCCTCTTGACTCTTGTTGTTGTTTGTAAACGAAATGGGAATTGCTTTCTTGTCTTCTTCATCATCTACCTCTATATATTCTAATAAATTTATACAACATAACATGCATCAATACATGTATATAATTCTAATTATATGCATTTTTCTTGTTAGCTGTTACTGTTATAATTCGATGGCAAGTGTATGCATATACAACCTACATATGCCATAGATTGTTCCCTTCAAACAAAATAAATGAGATTAATTATATAAAAAAAAAGTAAATGGTAAATGTAACAATTAAATGAGCAGTTTCATTATATAAGTTGGATGGTGACTCTAAAGCGTGAACCAGAAGAGTTCACACGAGTTTCAAGACTTCTTTTATTAATTCGGATAAGCTGTGATGTATGTACATACATACTCTCTTTTTTTTTTTGTGTGTGTTTACTAGCACTTCATCTTATATATATAGTGAATCAAACATGAAAATATTGTCGATAACATTTATGAACGTATAATTGCAAACAGTGCACATCTAACACAACGGACGGAAGAGTTAGGTGGCTGATAATTTTGTTGTACTCTATTCCTTCAACGAACCATTCTTGCTGGATTGCATTTTTTTTTTTTTTTTTTTTGNAGAAAGAAAATGAGTTTGTGAACGTTTTGTTATATACACAAAGACTAAGCCATTTATATACTTTTTTTTTAACTCCGGTCATTTCTACCTCTTTTCATAAGGCTGGATTGTCCAATAAACACTGACTAGTAACTATACAAAGTAGTTGTCACTGACTAGTAACTATACTTCTTCCTAATTATATTTGCCAAATCGAATTTTCGAAAGAAAAATAAAACCATGATGCTTCCCACCTAACCAGACACTTACACAGTTACACAGTTACACACCAAAGAAATATCGAGAATAAAAGAAGAAAAAATTACTTATCCAAGCTGTACCCAAGTTAAGTTATACAAATCGGACACAGGTAAATAGAAATATTTGGTCAAAGTTTGACCATCTTGGAATCGTAAAAAAAAAAAACTACACCAGTCAAAGGTTCCACTTAGATGGGCACCAAGCCCCAAAGAAACTTAACACATGGCACAGACTATATGGGCAGGGCACAGTAATTTTTTATTTTAATTTGTTTTTTTTACTCTTTAAGGAAACTTATCTAAGCTAGTAGTGATATGCATGATGTCACATTTTTATTATAGTAGTAGTATATCATAAGGGTTTTTGGATTGTTATACTAGTTAGGCAGAGGTGGAGCGTCTTCTTCTTCTACTTCGTTTATGAGGCAATCCAGCCTTTTTAGCACGTGACCGACGCTCCTCCACTGTAGTTATTGTCACGTGCGCCATCATTCCACCATCAATTTTTTTATTTTCTTTCAAATTTCTTCTATATTTGATATCTGATAAGTGTTATGTCTTTTTTGTCCCATAGAGAGCTTCGGGACCTTCTTGTGGAGATAGAGGGACCGAGTTCCTTTGTTTTTTTGGGTAAGAGTATGAAATAGACTACTACTAATTCGCCTCGAAAGGAATCATAATAAGTAGATTAGAAAACAATGTCTATAACGTGTGTTAGGTATCCTAGATTTGTTAGTTCATTAAAAATGTGATCAAATTATATTTGGTTACTAACTCTATTTTTCTTTATATATGTCTTTTTAAGTGTTCACTATGTTCAAATATGACCGTTTCTTTTGTCTCGTTTCATATGTAATGTGTAATTTACTAATACTACATTTTATTTCCCACATAATGATTTTTATGAAATTTGTAAAAATAGACCACAAAAGTCATTTGATTCCTTATCAACAAGGGAATACAATCATAGAAAAGAAGAAAGCACAGAGAGAGCAAAAATAACAAAATAACAAAATATTGGACATAGAAATTCACCAAGTGAGTTGGCTTAACGACCCAAAATTGTTTTTTACTAAGTGATAAAAAATAGCCTACACAAATTCATCATAATCGTTACTAATTGCGGTCAATCTTGGAAATTACATCACATCTTCCAGATTCAAAGTTATTAAAATGCATTTTCAAGTCATTGCATGATAAAAATAATAATAAAATGACAAATTAATAGCATGTGTAAATTAATATTTATTGTTTCGTCTGTTTTGTGAAATCGGTCCCTTCTTCTTGATATACTAATATCTCAGAGATTTTTTTAACATAATGTAATCATTGTATATATACTAATATAATATAGATACACATAGAAATGCACAATAATAAAAGTCAGAACTAAAAAAAAAAAAGGAAACACAAAATAATCTAGAAAAAGAAGAATATTACTTGTATCTAGGGGAGAGATCGAACAAACTTCACTAACATACACATAAAAGTTGCAGATTTTGGATCTTGCGTCTTCTTGGTTTTATACCCTTCTCTATTACTACAGCTCTTCTTATAAATATCAATTTAATATACATACTATTATGAAGAAATTTTTATAATCCTATACATATATACTGAATGTGAATGACTCGGCTCCACAGTCATGCGCCAATATTTAAAGAAGTATTTTTGAAAAAAAAGAACAACGAGAGGAAGGGGAAACCTATATGTCAAATAAAGGGGCCAGAAACACATAAAGATGGGAGCCTCGGATGGTTTTGAATATTTATTTTCATTTTTTACGTTTATTTACGAATAAACTTAATTCAAACTAAATTAGTAAAGTGTTATTCGTTTTCTTTTTAATCCGATATCTTGTAATAGACTAATTCCACTTGTAACAAACTGGATAGTCAGTATATTTGTGTTTCCAATAAATTCATTGTATACCACATTTAAGGATTTCATGGATTAATGTAATTCTTTTTAGATTCATCAAACGGAAAATAGAAAACTACTTCCTTTATATTATTTAAATAGATGTTTAAGGTTTCTTTAACACACAGATTAATATTTTTTTAAAAATTTTTATTTATTATTTAGATAAACGTTATTCAACCAATGGAAAAGTAAACAGCAAACTACAAATAATTATGAAGTATAAATAATTAATTAGTTAATTTTACATTAAACTATAAAATATCATCTAAAATGAAATATATTATTTTTGGCTAAAACATCACTTATTTAGATACTGAATAAGTATTAAGGTACATGATTAATCCACAGTAGCACATAATTAAATTTTCTTTGGCAAATATATACAGTAAGTTCTACTATAAGACCATAAAAGGAGATGAAAGGATAGATAGGAACTGTTGTTGGTTTACGATAATGATACATCGGATCCTGCTTTCAATTATCTTGTACGCATCAAAACTCATGGTAAGTTTTTTGGAATACGCTTTATGGGACCTACGGTTATTTTTTACAATAAATATACTCATACAGTATGTGTCTCTGTATATCTTACCTACGTACATCTACTCACACGTATAAATTTTTCATATACATACAAAGTTCGTGTCTCGTAACATCTACATGAGTCATGCTATTACTAGCTCACCTAACATGGAAGTCATTTACTCGTTACCGTGAATATAAAACTATAAAGAAAAGAGGAAAAAGATTTACAGAGAAGAAACAAATCGAGTGATATATAATTGCAAGAATTTGTAAATGACCATACAATTCATTAATAGTAGATATGGAACTAAACTGAAAAAGTTGAGAAGATTTATTTTTAGTGGGAATGGTATGGTGTTTTCCCCACTGTTTCCTAGAAAACATTATTGTTAATCACTTCTAGTTTCGGAAACAACTCTGAAGATCTTTTTGAACTTTATTTTCGTCCATTGGATGATGAGTTTCTAGGTCTCGCCAATTTAATTGAACTAAACATATAAGTGGAAAATAATTATAACAAAACTAAGAATTCCTCTGTTTTTGAAGTTTACTATTCTGTTTAAATAAAGTATAAACTCAAACCATCTTAAAAATAGATTTCCACTTTATCTTAGAAGTTACCACAAAAGCAACAAGGGGAAAGAGAGTACGTGGAATACACTAATGAGAAGTGTTAATAAGAACGTTGTATTTGGAATGTGGTGTTACTTTCTGCACAGAATTTCAAAGGGGATCATTATTCTTTTGTTAATTAATGATTGATACAAATTCAAGGGATCCTATATAAATCTGATCTCATATATACCAAAAAAAAAAAACTGCATAAGTACAGGTTACAACAATAACAGCAGAAGTGAACCTTGTTCATGTTAGAGGATCATCAATAAGTTCGATGGTCAGTAAAAGCAATGATGTTAAATGTATGAGAGTTTCTAATACACATGTAAGTCTCATTTCCCCAATAGTTCTACGCGCTTGCCATTTGCTGGATCAAGTAAGCAGATATATTTATATGATGCATTATGAGTTACTAGAAAGGAAAAAAAAAAAACACTATTTTGAATATGTTATCCACGTGACACGAATGGAGTTGTTTATACCTGATCCACAAAATTTACCCTATAACACATTCATATGAACACCTTTCGTATCCCAAACACATTCACGTAAACGCCGTTAACTTTATGTCTATACATACGTTTCTTATTATAATTTTCTACTAGTATTTATTTCTATTAATAACATTTTCTTTAATAGCTTTATATTTATCAAGGACAACTCTGAAATTTTAAGTGTAACTAATTGTTTTTAAAAAAAAATTAACAAATACACACATTACATTTGATGGAAATGACATACTTCCAAAAATACAAAAATAGTAAGATAAACAAGTGATATTAAAAATAAAAATCATAATTGACTAGCATCAAAAAGTCTTCAAAGACAAGTAACACTGCTGGAAAAAAAAAAGAAAAAAAAAACGAGTAATCATTCCTTTAAAATACGTGATTTATGTGTCGACCCTAATTATCTTTTTTGTATTAAAATGTGATTAATAATAACATTAGGGTTAATGAAGAACAAAATAAAACGCAAATACGAGAATTTTAATTTAAATGTAACCGCTAAATAACGCCCCCTCTCTCTCTCTCTCTCTCTCTCTCTCTCTCCCCCACTTATTTTTGGCGGCACCAGACGCGGGAGACTCTCTCTCTCTCCCACTCTCTCTCTCTCTCTCCTTTTCTTTGTTTTTTCGTCACTCTCTTCTAAAATCCCAAATCGAGTTATGGAAAAATCAAATACGAAGATTTAGCTCTCTCTCTCTTTATAAAAAAAAAAAAAAAAAAAAAA
>NC_025696.1:1311411-1312401 GCF_000633955.1 Camelina sativa | reverse complement strand
TTTAAAAAAAAAAAAAAAAAAAAAAATTCTCTAAATTCACTGCGATAACAAAGCTCTTCATTCTTCTGATTATTAATAAAGAAAGTTTCCATTTTTATAAATCCCCTTTGATGTGTAGTAGTACGTACACACCACCAAAGAAGACTAGTTCTAGTTCTATCTCCGCCGCCGCCACCGTCGTTATCATCATCATCGCCGCCGCCGGCCGTTAAGTGGCTGAGCCTAGTGATAGTATCGCTCTCTCTAATCTCCTTCTCTGCCACGAATCGGAGTCTTCTTTAAACTTAGACGAAGAGAGGATTGAGAGATCTGAGCAAGTACCTCACTTTCCTCCTCCTACTACGATCGATGATGATGATGATGATTATGTGGCGGAGCTTGTTCGTAAAGAGAATCGGCGATTCGAAACCGAAGAACCCACTAAAACGTCGTCGTCTTCTGTCGATAGATTGATTGCAATCGATTGGATTCTCACTGTCCGTAATCACACCCAAAACAAAAAAAATGAACTCTTTTATGTCCTAATTACACTCTTTGTGTCCTAATTCTTACTTGTTTTGATTTGGTTTTTTGTTTTCAGACAAGAACAAGATTTGGATTCCAACATCAAACAGCTTACATTGCGATTTCATACTTGGATCTGTTTCTCCATAAAAGATTCATCGGTGTAAGTTCTGTTTTTGATTGATTAATTTTCCCAATCTGATGATGATGATCTAAAAGATCGATTCTTTTTTCTGATTAGTTGCAGAAAGATGAATCATGGGCGATTCGATTGTTATCAGTAGCTTGTTTATCATTAGCTGCTAAGATGGAGGAACGTACTGTTCCTGGTTTATCACAATACCCACAAGATCATGACTTCGTTTTCAAACCCGATGTGATTCGTAAAACTGAATTGTTGATCTTATCGACATTGGATTGGAAGTTGAACTTGATCACTCCTTTTCATTACTTGAACTACTTCCTTGCTACAATCTCTCCGGACAA
>NC_025696.1:1298841-1311236 GCF_000633955.1 Camelina sativa | reverse complement strand
AGAGAGGATTGAGAGATCTGAGCAAGTACCTCACTTTCCTCCTCCTACTACGATCGATGATGATGATGATGATTATGTGGCGGAGCTTGTTCGTAAAGAGAATCGGCGATTCGAAACCGAAGAACCCACTAAAACGTCGTCGTCTTCTGTCGATAGATTGATTGCAATCGATTGGATTCTCACTGTCCGTAATCACACCCAAAACAAAAAAAATGAACTCTTTTATGTCCTAATTACACTCTTTGTGTCCTAATTCTTACTTGTTTTGATTTGGTTTTTTGTTTTCAGACAAGAACAAGATTTGGATTCCAACATCAAACAGCTTACATTGCGATTTCATACTTGGATCTGTTTCTCCATAAAAGATTCATCGGTGTAAGTTCTGTTTTTGATTGATTAATTTTCCCAATCTGATGATGATGATCTAAAAGATCGATTCTTTTTTCTGATTAGTTGCAGAAAGATGAATCATGGGCGATTCGATTGTTATCAGTAGCTTGTTTATCATTAGCTGCTAAGATGGAGGAACGTACTGTTCCTGGTTTATCACAATACCCACAAGATCATGACTTCGTTTTCAAACCCGATGTGATTCGTAAAACTGAATTGTTGATCTTATCTACATTGGATTGGAAGTTGAACTTGATCACTCCTTTTCATTACTTTAACTACTTCCTTTCTACAATCTCTCCCTTGGACAAGAACAACAACCAATCTGTTTCTAAAGACTTGGTCTTGTTAAGATCCTCTGAATCTCTTCTTGCTCTAACTAAAGGTTATCTATTTTTACCACATTTTTCTCAAGATCAGTTTCCAAACAAAGCATTTATTGATGTTACCTTTTGTGTTTGTGATGTTAAGAGGTAAGCTTTACGGAGTATCGACAGTTCGCTGTTGCTGCTGCTACTACAATGTTAGCTTCTTCTACTTCATCGGATATTATTAGATTGACGAGAGAAGAAATGGCTAACAAGTTTGGATCCATCTCTTGGTGGACGTCTAATGACAATGTATAACATCTTTTGCTTATTTCGATTGTTTTTGATGTAAAGATCATCATAGTCTTAGTGGGAATGTGTGTGTTTTTTGCAGGAAAATGTATATTTGTGTTATCAGAGAATGCTAGAGATTGAGGACAGGAAACATATGACACCACCGCCTGAAACCTCGGTTCTCCGGGATATACAACCGCCTTCATCAGGAAGTGGTGCTAAACGCCGGTTGTCTTTTGATGATTCTGATCAAACTTCTGCGGCCAAGAGAATGCGTAGGCTCTGAAGAGAGTTCTTCTTGGGAGTTTTTTTGCCTTATATTGATTTGGTTTCTTACTTTCTTTTTTGGCAACATATTGATTTGGTTTTTATATTCAATCATTTGATTATAGAGGAAAAAAAAATGGTATGAAGATACAATGGTTATTTCAATTTTTGTGAAGTAACTCATCATCATATAGGTTCTCGTTCATATGAGAAGGTCTCTTTGAAGATAGATTTTTTGGGGTGAAATGTGACTATTGAAACAGTAGGGGATTTTCTGAGAGAAATAAGGAAATATGAGGGGTGAATTGTAAATAAAGAAGAGAATCAGAAAGGGTGAATAGTTTTAGGCCAATAGCTGCAGTGACAGTGATTTGGTTTCATCTTTTTTTTTTTTGTTCCATGTGATATTACAAATTCTTTTCATGGAAATTATCTGTTTTTTTTTTTCTTACATGAAAGTTTTTTTTTTACGTCCCTTAAACTTTCTAAAGGGCTCATTCATAGCAAATGACAAAAAAAATGAAGAAACTCATTAAAAAATACATATGGTGGTAGATTTGTTTTCTTTATCTTTTATTGACACTTTGAGTCATCTCCAAACTCCAAAGTGAATCCATCTGTATGCTACTTAAACATTTTTATGTACATTCCCAAGTCATTTGTGATCTTTTTCAAGATATGATGAATAGCTTGTAAAATAAATACATACGAAAAAAATAAAGAATTATCAAATAAATAAAAACTTATTTCTTGTTTGGAAAAAACATTCTTACTTATCTCGTATATAGTACTAACTACAGTTAAAAAATAGAAACCCAATAATACCTTTATCATCAAATAATATTAGAAACCAACAACTTGTAGTGGAAGCACTTTGAATCAAATGGTTGGATCTAAAGATAAACCCTAATTTATACAGAATATATTGTTCAGAAAATTGCATGTGATGTTTTTAAGTTTCCGTACTTCTCTACGCGCAAGTCAAAAGGAGCATCGTCGTACTCGTACATATAGATTTTTTTTGTGGGTTGTATAATATATGTTAAAATTTTCAATGTAATGCAGTTGGAAAATAAAGAAAATAAAAACATACTATATGCAAAAAGGACTGAAGAAACAAACCCAACGACTTGTTTAAGTGAGCAACAACTGTCTCATACAATACATAACTAGGGGATCCAAAGTTTGGTATCATTAATTAAAAGCTAAAACTCCAAAATGATTAGCAATTTAAAGAGTTATTATATAAAAAAAAAGATCTTGCAAATTAAGAAGCAAAATGTACTGATAGAATATAATTAAAAGATAATGTGTGTGTGGCTTTAAGACCAATGTTGTTGTTGCTCTAACTAAGAGATCTGCAACAAACTAAGTAAGCATCAAAGCTTTACTTCACCAAGAACTAGTAAATGCTTCTGAAATTTTTTGTTGCCTATCTTTTCATTGAATATTTGTAGGGTCCCCTATTGTTATATTTTCTTCTTCTTATTATCATTGAATTTAATCAACCCATTTTGGTTCTGTTGGGTTTTGTGTAGACATGAGAGATTCACGGGTAACACACAATTTAGCTTACAATTCTCATGGTATACACTAATGATCACAACATGAGTACAAATTCTAATTACTCGTTTATTTTTATGAACACTTCTTCACACGATAACGAATCTACCGGTATGTTCACATAAAGATTAAAGTTACCTATATGCCTACATGGGACGAACCTCTTATATTTTTTAGGCAAAATGGCTCTAGTATAACTATTACTTCATAGAGATCTTAAATTTGACTACATTAAAGATGATTTTTCTTAAAGAAGAAGAGTTGCCTCTCCTATTTACTACGGTTTTGAGATTTGACAGGCTTTTGAATTGTTTTTATGGAATCAGTTTTGACTGATGGAGATATGATGTCAGGAGAAGAGGCTCCCACTAAAAGCCATGACTTCATTTCAGAGATTTTCTAAAGTATCAAAATTACAGTCTGGCTAGCTAACAATTTTGTACCCAAATAAATCATTTTCCTTATTTTAGCTTCTTGCTTCCTCTGTTTCTGTTGTTATGTCCTTTTCTGTTTTTTTTTGCATTTGTCATTCAATAGAGACTTTCAATTAGATTCCAAAATGAGGAAAAAAAAGAGAGAAGTATCATTTCAAAGAAAACAGAGAGTTTTTACAAAAATGGAGGAATCAGAAAATCAGATGTTTGTCCTTAATAGCTCCTAATAATAATCAAACTGAAAAGTTAACAATGAGAAAAAAAAAAACAGAGTAAATTGCAAAAGGCAATATAACTTTGTTATAAGACTTTTAACTTGTTCTAAAACTTGAATCACTGGTTCTACTATAGAGATCTCTTCAAAGAGAGAGAGATCAAACGGGAATCATCTTCAACCCTGCAGCGATTGGCATACCCAAGAAACCTACCAAGATACTGAAGATCCATTGGACTATTGTCAGTGGTGTTGTGCTTGCAAATGTTCCCAAGAACTCAATGATTATGATCTGAAAGAACACCGTTGCACCAATCACAACCACAAAGACGTAATTGTCAAGTATTCCCTTGAAAACATCGATCTCTTCCATCTCTCGCGAGCTTATCTCGTTAAACACCTGAAAATTTTCAAGAACCAAAGACATATGTCAACATACAATCAAGAATCTATCTTTATATAGCTCGAGAGTATTCTTATCGTGTTTTCGTTGTTTCTTTACCTGACAGAAGACGAAGCAGTTGAAGATAAGAGTGTTTAACATGAGAGTTGAGTCAGGACCTTCGAGACCAAACATAGACTTTCCTTTAGCTTGGAGAATCCAAATGACTATGAACTGATAAACAGCTTGTCCTAAAATGTTCCTCCACATCGCGTTAGTGATGAAATTCCCTCTCCTTCCAACTGGTAAGCGCTTCATCAGCTCGTCATTTGGTGGCTCTGTAGCTAAAGCAAGAGCTCCAAGTGTGTCCATGATCATGTTCACCCATAGCAACTGAACAGCAGTTAATGGAGCACTTCCTGAAGATTATTATAAAGAGATGTGTTATATTAGAAATCCAAAATTGTTCTTTTCGATAGATTTGAATTGTTATTCTTACTCTCTCACTCACCGGTTAAGCAAGCTGAAGAGAAGTTAACAACCAGAGCAACAACATTAACCGTAAGCTGAAACTGGACGAACTTCTGGATGTTTATGTAAACAGAACGTCCCCATCTAGCAACTGTGACGATTGTGCTGAAATTATCGTCGAGAATAATGACATCTGCGCTCTCTTTCGCCACCTAAAAGGTTATAAGGAAAAAAGCATTTTTAGATTCTTTAGCTCTCACATAATGACATGTTACAAACTAATATAAACTCACTTCAGTTCCGGCAATTCCCATTGCTAATCCGATATCAGCTTCATGAAGTGCAGGTGCATCGTTTGTTCCATCTCCAGTCACAGCAACAACTTCATCAAACGTTGTCCTTAACTGTTTCACAAGTGTATGTTTATCCATTGGTGAAGAACGAGCCATCACCTGTATAAAAAGAAAGGTTTCGTTATATGTTCTTCAAAACTATAAACAAAAAATCATGTTTTGAGTTCAAGAAAGAGTGAGTAAGTACCTGAATCTTTGGAATCAGTTCTAGTAACTCTTCTTGATTCTTCTCTCTGAATACTGGACCTTCGATTGCTATACCGTCATCAGTTAAAATGCCACATTCTCTAGCAATTGCTTTCGCGGTGTTAATGTTATCTCCTGTAACCATTCTCACAGTGATTCCAGCACGGCGACAAAGCTCAACAGACTCTTTCACTCCAGGACGAACAGGATCTTTGATTCCCACAATACCTATGCAAGTAAATCCAGAAGCTGGGATTGCTTCATCTGGCGAAAACCCGCCTTCAATATCCATATAAGCAAGGCAAAGAGTGCGGAGAGCTTCATTAGCAAACTCGTTGATTGTAACATTCAGATACTTCATTGATTCTTCATCAAGCGGAACAACCTCACCGCTCGAGTTTACAACTTTATCACAAGCAGCTAAAACTATCTCGGAAGCTCCTTTAGTGTGAGCACGCAGACGTCCTCCTTCAGGAAGCTCGATTACAACTCCCATTCGCTTCTTTGTGGAGTTAAAAGGCTCAACTTTGATCACTTTGTAAGACTTCCTCTCTTCTTGGAACTTACCTCCAAGAGATAACCCCAACTCCAATATAGCAGTCTCTGTTGGCGTCCCTAAAAGCTCGGTCTTCCCATGTTTGTTGACAACAACTTCACCTCCAGTGTTATTGAAAATGGACTGAATCAACAACTTCACAGCAGATTCCGGGATATCTGATTGCAAGCTAGAACCTTTATTTGCTACATCTTGCACATTCATGCAAATGCAAGACTTCACGACAGTCATGTGATTGGTTGTGAGTGTACCGGTCTTGTCACTGCAAATGGTCGTTGCAGATCCCATAGTCTCACAAGCTGCTAAATGCCGGACAAGAGCTTTATCGTTCATCATTTTCTTCATCGCAAAGGCAAGACTTAGAGTCACAGCTAAAGGCAATCCCTCAGGAACTGCAACCACAACTATTGTCACAGCAATAGCAAAGTATTCCAAGAGCTCCAACGCTTCATCACCAGACCAGATCCAGTGAGTTCCTGTTGAAAGCTTCCTCATAAACATCCCTTGCACCAAAACCGCGAAAGTAACCACCGCAAAGAAAAGACCAATTTTGCCAATGATGGTAGCAACCCCGTTGAGTTTCACCTGCAATGGAGTTTCATCATCCCCTCCTTCTGTCAGAGTGGCCATTAGCTTTCCCCATTGAGTCCTCATCCCAACTGTAGTAATCAGCATCTTACAAGATCCATCTTGCACTTTGGTTCCAGACATAAGGAAAGGGTTCTGTGTGTTCACCATCACAGGCTCGCTTTCGCCAGTCAAACTCGATTCATCTATAACCACAGAGAATCCCGAGAGGAAAAGACCATCAGCAGGAACTTGATCTCCAATGGCCAGATGAACAATATCACCCGGAAGCAAGTCATATATAGACAACTTCTGTCTAAATCCGTTCCTTGTCACCTGAACAGTGATCTTCTTCTTCTCCTTATCCAAATCACGGAACTGCAAAGACTGGCGATAATCGCTAGTGGCAGTAACAAACACAACCAAGAGAATACTAGCCACAATGCCAAGACCATCATGTGAGCCTTTAGGCCATCCTTCAGTAGCTATCCCAACGATCAAAGACACGAAAGCACAAACACCAAGAATCATAAGAGTCATATCCTGAAGAGCTTCCCATACAAACACCCAGAAACCACGCATTTCACTCTCTGCAAACTTGTTGATTCCAAAAAGCTCTTGCCTTTGGGATAACTGAACAGCCTCAGTCGATAGCCCATCTGTGGAAGATGCCTTGAGCTTACCTGCAAGCCCCTCAACTCCACCATGAAACTTCAGCTTCTTAACGTCATGACTCTCAACAATGGATCCTAATTCGTCAGCACAAATCTCATAGCCTGCTGCTTTGACTTCTTCAGGAACAGTGTAGTCACTTGGAGAAACACCTACAAAATACAAAGCCGTTACAACAAAAAAATCGAAACTTTGACACACAATTAGCAACTTAGATTACAGATAAAACACACTCACCAGAGATAAATTGGAAAGCAGCTTTTGACACGAGAACAGCGATCCTTAATTTCTCCTGTAATTAAAAAGTTATAAGATCCTTAATCGCTAGCTAATCTTCTACAACATATGCATCAATAAAGTGACATAATCCACCTAAAGTTCCAAACTTTTTCAACGAAATCATCAAAAAACGAGGACATAGAAGGGAAGAGAGACAAAAAAAACCTGGTTGGTGCGGCGCATCGCGGCGGCTTCATAACGTTTAGAGAGATTAGCGGTGAAACGAAACCGTCGTTTAGGGTTCTTGACGACGCCGCAGAGATTACGCCATTTCTCAAGCACTTCCTCTGAAGAATGCTTAGCCTTCACATCGAAATTTTCGTTTAAGTAACTCTCCATCTTCTTCTTCTTCTTCNATTGTCACAGCAATAGCAAAGTATTCCAAGAGCTCCAATGCTTCATCACCAGACCAGATCCAGTGAGTTCCTGTTGAAAGCTTCCTCATAAACATCCCTTGCACCAAAACCGCGAAAGTAACAACCGCAAAGAAAAGACCGATTTTGCCAATGATGGTAGCAACCCCATTGAGTTTCACCTGCAATGGAGTTTCGTCATCCCCTCCTTCCGTCAAAGTCGCCATTAGCTTTCCCCACTGAGTCCTCATCCCAACTGTGGTAATCAGCATCTTACAAGATCCATCTTGCACTTTGGTTCCAGACATAAGGAAAGGGTTCTGTGTATTCACCATCACAGGCTCGCTTTCGCCAGTCAAACTCGATTCATCTATAACCACGGAGAATCCCGAGAGGAAAAGACCATCAGCAGGAACTTGATCTCCAATGGCCAGATGAACAATGTCACCAGGAAGCAAGTCATAGATAGACAGTTTCTGTCTAAACCCGTTCCTTGTCACCTGAACAGTGATCTTCTTCTTCTCCTTATCCAAATCACGGAACTGCAAAGACTGGCGATAATCGCTAGTGGCTGTGACAAAGACAACCAAGAGAATACTAGCCACAATGCCAAGACCATCATGTGAGCCTTTAGGCCATCCTTCAGTAGCTATCCCAACGATCAAAGACACGAAAGCACAAACACCAAGAATCATAAGAGTCATATCCTGAAGAGCTTCCCATACAAACACCCAGAAACCACGCATTTCACTCTCTGCAAACTTGTTGATTCCAAAAAGCTCTTGCCTTTGGGATAACTGAACAGCCTCAGTCGAGAGCCCATCTGTGGAAGATGCCTTGAGCTTACCTGCAAGCCCCTCAACTCCACCATGAAACTTCAGCTTCTTAACGTCATGACTCTCAACAATGGATCCTAATTCGTCAGCACAAATCTCATAGCCTGCTGCTTTGACTTCTTCAGGAACAGTGTAGTCACTTGGAGAAACACCTACAAAATACAAAGCCGTTACAACAAAAAAATCGAAACTTTGACACACAATTAGCAACTTAGATTACAGATAAAACACACTCACCAGAGATAAATTGGAAAGCAGCTTTTGACACGAGAACAGCGATCCTTAATTTCTCCTGTAATTAAAAAGTTATAAGATCCTTAATCGCTAGCTAATCTTCTACAACATATGCATCAATAAAGTGACATAATCCACCTAAAGTTCCAAACTTTTTCAACGAAATCATCAAAAAACGAGGACATAGAAGGGAAGAGAGACAAAAAAAACCTGGTTGGTGCGGCGCATCGCGGCGGCTTCATAACGTTTAGAGAGATTAGCGGTGAAACGAAACCGTCGTTTAGGGTTCTTGACGACGCCGCAGAGATTACGCCATTTCTCAAGCACTTCCTCTGAAGAATGCTTAGCCTTCACATCGAAATTTTCGTTTAAGTAACTCTCCATCTTCTTCTTCTTCTTCTTCCTTCTCCCTTTTCTTTTCTTCTTCTTCCAGCTTCAATGGCTTTTTGTTCTTTTTGGCTCTGTTTTCAATTTGCTCTGTTTATTTTTGGTGGAAGAAGAAAAAAAAAAAGGAAACTTTTTTATTTTATTTTGGTGGGTGAAGAAGAGAAATCGGAAGCCTTTTAATGGAGGAGCAAAGGTAAAGTTTTTTTTTTAATTTATTTTTAAGATCTGAGATTTTTGTGCTTATTATGGATTGCCCGAGTCGTTGAGTTTATGACATTAATATGTGTGTAAAGAAGCTGAGTTGACTCGTCGTTATTGAAAATTCGTGTGCCCAACCAAGTTTTTTTCCTCTATCAATCATTAAAGAAAAAAAAAAACATTCGATTATTAATTTAAAAATAGGGAAATAATGTTTGTAGTAATGAATAAAAAAAGAACATGCACTACTTTGCATTTATAACGAACGTTAAATCATAAATATGCTTCAAAAACATTCATGCAGGCCATGAAGAGTAGTAGTAGTAGTAGTAGTCCATCACAACGCGTTATGTTTTTTTTCTTTTTTTGTCAACCGTGCCGCGTTATGATATTATTGTTTTCACACATGTTGTTGGGATTACATGAAATTTTATTCTTCTGAATTTGTGAATGAAGGTGGTAGATTTTTGGATTACAGAAAACTAAATTACCAAAAAAAACAAAAAGGTTTGTAGAATTTTTATTTATTTATTATGTATAAAAAGCTAAAGAAATTTTTAAAATAAAATGAAAATATGTAAGCATTTAATTATTATGTCATAAATATTGCAAGATTTTTCTATCATGATCTTTTTGTAACTTTTTTGTTTTTTTGTTGTTTGGCTGCTAATGTTTTTGATTGGTATCGGTTTGTTGACCAAAAGTGGGGGGATTTTTTGACAATAATAAGAAATGGGCAGGGCTGTTATATAAATAATGAGAAATACAAGGACCGTTGACGGAGATTATTGCAAAAGCCCGTCCGTCACTTCGAGGGACGCCACGTTGGACCAAGCCCATTGGTTCCTTTTGGACTCAAATTGCTTTATGTCTTCTTTTTATAATTCGTTCGTTACCAACTGATTGCTTATGTATACTTTTCAATTTCATCATCCAAGTTGGAATAAACTAGTGTTTTTAAATTATTGGACTCCAATTGAATAATGAGTTTACCTTGACTCCATTAGAAAGTGACACTTTTTAAAAAGTTGGTATGCTGGATTTGGGCTTAGCATGGGCTTTGGAAGCATTTTACGAACTTTATTCATCGTCATCTCCATTAGTCAGTGTGACACAAAAAACTTTATAGTAAAAATTGAAATTCGATTTACTGTGTTATAATTAAGATCATATTTGCACGGCCTATGGGCTTTTAGGGCCTAGCATACTATGGGCTTTGGTATATATTTGCTTCTCTAAAATAATTTTGAGAAAGAGAAAAAACCTAATCAAAAATGGTGTATCACGTTTTTTTTCTTGGTGTACGTGTATCATATGTTATTTCGTTTTAATTTGGTAGAGGTTTTGGCTAATGGACTTCAGCTAATGGTCTAGACACATAATGTACGTTAATGAACTCCAAATCTGCGTGAATTCAAGAATAGATTTAAAGCTCACATACTCTTACGTTTGGTATATATCGTGTGATTTTACACTAAATCATCAAAATTTTGTATGCCGTACAATTAGAAAAAAAAAACTTTACGCGGTGTCACTTTATGTTGTTATAATGGGAATAGTCATGTCAAAATTATTGTTTTGAGTTATGTTGATTGAATAGGTTCTAATAATGTGTGATATTTACATCATTTGCTCTACATTGTTCCGATGTAGATTATGTAAAATGGTACGAAATTGGTCACCTAAAAGTCTTTTATTACTTTCTTTTTCATGTGATTGATGGGAGACCTACAGGTTTTTTTTCTTTTCTTTCTTTGTCTATGGCTTATCGAACGATAATAAACAAATAATTTTAAACCATGTATGTACGAAGTACCAACCTAAAAAGAAAAAATAACGGTTCATGAGTCATGAGTCTGGAGCAAAACCATTCTAGATATTACAGATATATATATATATATATATATATATATATGCATTAACCATGGATATATCAGAGAAGATGTTTTCTCCAAATAAATAATAGTCATGTATGCATAATAACAATGTATATTTGATATGTGCGTCGGTGTCATGTATAAAACTCAGTTGCACATAAAGCTGATATATATAAAAACAAAAAACAAAAAAAGTGGTAATATATGTAGATATATATGACAAAAAAAACTAATTCTTCAAAAATAAAAAATGGGATTTTTCCTAGAATGCAAGAACAGATTTCGAGAAATTACATAAGAAACTGATATGCAAAAAGCTCGATAGGTTTCGAAGAAAGAGACAAAGAATCAGAGCGTGGGGTTCTTTCTAATAATTGTAGAAGCAACTGAAGAGAACACTTGATCCACCAGAGATGGTGATGACTCATACAAGTATATATATATATCTACATCTACTGCATTTTGCGTCTAGCCTAGGCAATAATGTGGATTTGTTTTGGTCTATTTGATCTGTCCGAAATTACCCTAGAAATATAGCATATGGCATATCATATATGTAAATCTGTCCGAAATTTTGTCACATCTTAAAGTAATGGAGAGATATACTACAACATAAAATGCAATATAATTATTTATTTATTTATTAGATAAATTAACATAAAAAGTGAGAAAATAATAAAATTATGAGTCCTTCAGTTTATGGTGGTACGTGGCAATCATATTATTCCGTTCGAATCCAATTTTGAGACTTTGGGATTTCAAAACGAAATTAAACAATGGCCATGATGACTGATGAGCTCGGGGGTAGACAAGAATGCTTTGTATCGAGACAAACGAGAGAAAATAATGATGAGCCTATGCATTAAGTGCCGTTGGTTAATTAGGGGTTCGCATATACATAAACCAATAGACATTTGGATAAAATTGAACACAAACACACCAAAAAAAGGAAAAGAAACTAAATAAGGGTAGAGAATAATAAGTCCTCCAGGTGGGAAATTCAAAGAGAGGACTATGAAAGGTATATATAGACTTTTATTCAAAAAACAAAAAAAAAAAGGTATATATAGACTGAATACAAAAATGGTATGACTTAGTGGAGATGGTTTTAAAATGAAACAATAGGATTGAAGAACAAGAAAACAAAGAAGCATGCCCTAGATTTCTGAGGTAATAATTACACCTTGCTGTATATATAAGGGAATAGAATATGACACATTGGTTGGGTTTCTTACGGGTATATGTGAAGAAAAAAATGTATATAGTAAATAATGAGAAAAACTAAAATAGTAAAGAGGTAGAGATGGAGAAGAAGAGAGAAAAGGGAAAATTGGTGGCAGAGAATGGAGAGAGGTTAGGAGGCAAAGGCAAATGTGGAGCTTTGATGATGTTGATGCACGCCGTCAGCTTTTCTTCACGCCTGCTCCCACTCACTCACACCTATAAACATTCTCTCTCTCTCTCTCCCCCCATTTTATGTAGTATATTTTATATAGTTATATTCACATCTCTCTATGTGAATGAATGGACCATGTTATATATCCCATGTATACCTTTTTTTTTTTTTTTTTTTT
>NC_025696.1:1275734-1298577 GCF_000633955.1 Camelina sativa | reverse complement strand
CTAAAATAGTAAAGAGGTAGAGATGGAGAAGAAGAGAGAAAAGGGAAAATTGGTGGCAGAGAATGGAGAGAGGTTAGGAGGCAAAGGCAAATGTGGAGCTTTGATGATGTTGATGCACGCCGTCAGCTTTTCTTCACGCCTGCTCCCACTCACTCACACCTATAAACATTCTCTCTCTCTCTCTCCCCCCATTTTATGTAGTATATTTTATATAGTTATATTCACATCTCTCTATGTGAATGAATGGACCATGTTATATATCCCATGTATACCTTTTTTTTTTTTTTTTTGATCAAAAAATGCCATGTATACCTTGTAGTAGGTATTATTCCAACTCTTTGTGAAATCTTTAGAAACTACATCATAGAACGTTCTTAGAAAAATGTTAAGTTTGCTCCACCTACAAATTTGTAACTTAATTTTCATTACAGTAAAAGATTATGCAAAATATATAAAATATAGATATTTAAAATATGATTTAAGATCATCTCCACTGAAGTTGCTTAATATTTTTATGGCCCAAAAATAAATTAAAAACCTTAAAATATGACTTATTTATCATAGAATCATTTTTCAAAAAGAAATCGGAAGCAACCAATAATACATGATATGTGTCAAGTTTTGGTTGGTAATGAGAAAATAGAAAACACAATTTTTTTTACCCATTTTTTTCTTGCGACTCACTCTCTCTTTTCTCTCTCGACGGAACCGACGATTCACACCTCAAATTCATATGAATCAATCGATTCAAGGTCAATCTATTGATTTTTCCAGTTATAGGCGAGATTTCTTGGTCTCTAACAATGATTTTTGTTCGGATCGGCTCCAGTCGATATTCCTCTGGATCTGACGATTTGGATCTCACAACCATCAATCTCTGAGTATGATAATGACGGCAGATGGTGACTCTGATGGCCTTAAGGGGACGGCGAGGTCCACCGACGAGCGAATTCCCTGCGTCCTACAATTTCTGCGAGTTCTCCAACATTAAGTAGGGTTTTGCTATTTAATTAGTCTGAGTGAGGAAATTGGAATTATAAAATCTGGATCTCTAGATTATTGTTGTCTAGCTAGTATACTTATTGGCCTTTGTTGTCCTCTGCAACATGATCATGATTGAAAATGAGAATGCTAGCTTCTTTAATTTGATCAATCATTTAGCCAATAGTATCCATTTTAAGCTAAAAAAAAAAGACTTGACTTTTTTGTAGATACATATGTGGCTCTCACCATGAACAAGACAATGTGGTATCTATGCATCTCTTTTTGTCCTCTTCTTGCAAACAATTTATTCATCCCATGAAGTTTTTATCTATATTTATGTCTATGTTCTTGGTTACAATTGCACTTCTCTTTTTGCAGTTGCGTAAAGAAGAGAAGATGTTACGGTTTTTGATCAAATAATGCCCACTCGTTCGTTTACTTTTGCATACTTTCTTTGTTCTACTGGTTCATTTTTTGTGTTCATATGACTTTGTCTTATCTTCATATATTCTCAGGAGATTGACAGGTAGAGATGAAGATGCGAGTTACACCGACCTTCAGGCACTTAAAAATCATCTAAGGGATGTCAGGTGCATTGTTTTGGAGCAAAAGGTGAGGAAGGTTATTGTTTGTGAATCTTTGAGGAGCCTCACTGTTATACCCTTCCAAATCTTATAACTTACGACAATGTTGAGTTTTGATTCTTTTATTTCCTTGTTCTTGCAATATATGTATACTAAGTTTATTTTTATTTTATTACATATATTCCCAGTTTTTTTCATCTTAGTTTCCTCAGCATTTAGATACTTGACATAAATCGCATCTTACGATTTTGTAGCAGAGATCGAGTGTGATGGTTCGAGGAGAAGGACTTTGGTTCCCTAGAAATTCTCTACAAACAGGTACTATAGGACTCATCAGTAGGACTTGAATCCTTTTTCTGTCAGAATGAGAGATATCAGTTGGGTTTTAAGTTGCAGCTGTCTCGGTGTAGAATAGGACGTTATGATATTTAACTTATTGTGTAAGTCTAAAACCTGACTTGCTCAGCATTTAGTATGAAAACATTTAGCTCTGAAGAAAAAGAGTAGAAACCAGATGATGGAGCGCTACTCATCTATGATAATACTCTCTTCTGGTCATGTCTCTTTTATATTCATATTGCAGCTTGTCTATTTAAGATTCTCATGTTATTACAGCTGAAATTCGAGAGACAAAACTCTGATTCATTGCAGAGCGAGTACCAGAGATTGTGGCTTTCTCACGAGTAAAAATATTTATCTCTTCAGACATACTTCTTCTTATTGCTTTGCAAAAGTCTCAGTTTTTTCAGTTATTTTTTTTGTTTTTTGTTTTCCATCCTCACAGGAGATTGCATGGTAGATTTTGCATTTTTTACAGCCTTTTTCAATAAGGGAACTAATGCAAGATCATTGCTCTTAAAGCATTTTCCACATCCATGTTTACTTGAAGTAAGAATCATTAATCGTTGGTTTTATCTGCTGATTTCTTTGCTTAGTATTGACTAGTTTATCTTGTGTTGTACGAGGTGTTCATCAACTGGTAAAGGTGGAGCTTCTGCACAGAGATGTCCGTTGGGTGAAGAGAGGTGTGAATGGGCAGAGCCTTCTTTGGTTCTTACTCCAAAAGGTATGCATCTGTAGTTTTCAGATTTTTTTTTTTTTGCTTATGTTTTTTTTTGTGTTTGAGTTGTAATCTTTTTCCTTTGTCCTTTAGTCAGAATCAAGAGACGGATGAGTTAGGGTGATTTCATGGGTCATCCAGGTACATTCTACTCTTTTTATGTTTGTTGTCCCATTTGATAATGTACTTGTGTTTTGAATTAAAGGGTTATCTACTTTGTTGTCACATATTTTGGGTTTAGGATAATCTAGTTGTATTTTGGTTGAAATTTGCTTGGTCATGTTTGAAAAACAAAATGTGCTACCGTTTGAAAAGGTGATTTTTCATCAGTATGTAGTCTGAAGTGACAAAAATTTTAGTCTGGTTTTGTTTTTAATAAAAAGAAAAATAAAATTCTCTCTATGATTGTATTTGAAAATAGTTTTGACTTTAAACAATGATTTTTGAAAAACTTTATTATACACATACATCATAAATGATAAGATATGATGCAACTAAAAGTTGATGCTTGTAAATGATAACACAAAAAATGTTTAATTCTGTTCAAGTTTTAAACTATAAATATTGCAAGTAAATCATACTGCTTGAGTTGTCTACTCCTAGAGGTATACTAAAAGTGTATATCTCTTCTGTAAACACTCATTATAAACGTTAAAACTCTTTTTAACTATCTTAGAGTTTTGAGTTGTCTAATCATGAAAGATACACGTTTACAATGTATCTATCTCTGTCTAAGCAAACCTTTAGCAATATAAACTCTGAACAAGTTCTTTATCTTAACCATTAACATAACCCTTTCTCTAATACAGCCGTAATGAGTTCTAGAAACCCTTACAGTTTTCCTCCTCATACTTTTTTGGACATGTTGAATTCTCAACAGGACTCTAACACTTCTGATAATCCTCTTGTTCCTAATTATACACAAACCTCTCAGCCTATTCAGTTTAGAACCCCATTACCTTCTCAGCCTGTCCAATATAGCTCCCCATTATCTTCTCAGCCAGTCTACTTTAGCACCTCATATGTCCCTGAAGACTGTATTGAGCTTAGTTTAGATGAGAATTCAGAAGAGGGAGGTAGAGGAAGTAGGAACAGGTGGAGTTCCCAGGAGGATGTGAATCTTATAAGTGCCTCGTTAAATACCAGCAAAGACCTAGTAGTGAGTAATGAGCAAAGAGTAGATTGCTTCTGGAAGAGGGTTGCAGATTATTTCCAAGCAAGTGAAGGAGCATCCAGTACAAATACTAGAGGGGCTTTGCAATGTAAGACAAGGTGGAACAAGATAAACCACCAAGTGAACAAGTTTGTTGCTTGTTACACACAAGCAAGTATAAGAAGGAAGAGTGAAGAATCTAAAGATGATATGATGACGGTGGCAAATCAGCTTTACAAAAATGACATGAAAAAGCCATTTACTTTAGGGCATTGCTGGAGGGAACTCAAGCATGATCGGAAATGAAACAATGAAGAATCTAGCTCTAAGAGGAGTAAGCTTGATGCAGAAGGATCATACTCATCTAGTTCAACGAATGATGGAGGTAAAGAGTCTAGCTTTAAGAGGAGTATGCTTGATCATACGGGTGTTATAGCTTCCAAGAAGAAAGGTAAGAAACCTACAGTGAGTAATGATGATGAAAATGGTGCTGTAGTTAAGCTAGATAGCATTATAGCCATGAAGGATAAGGAACAAGAGGCTAAACATATGCAAGGAAAAATGAGAGTGCTAGACAATCTCATTAACAAGGCTGACCTTACACCAGCTCAACTCACACTCACAGACAAGCTAACTGAGCAAATGTTGACACACACTTAGGTTCTGATTGTATTCTTTGATAGATGTTTTGTTCTGTTTAAGTTATAATGTTATAGACTGATAGGTAGGTTTACTTTATTGGTCAGATTTTGTTTCAAACTGTAATAATTTCACATTTTCACACTGTGTTATGCCTTTGTTTCATGTTGTTGGGTCCAAGAGACATGTGAAGTTGTCTTGTTGCCTAGTGAAGGTGGAGCTACCTTTGTTCCAAGTGACATGTTGAGTCCGTGAATTGGTTGTTGTCTAGTGAAGGTGAATCTACCTTTGTTCCAAGTGACATGTTGAGTCTGTGAATTGGTTGTTATCTAGTGAAGGTGGAGCTGCCTTTGTTCCAAGTGACATGTTGAGTCCGTGAATTGGTGTTGTTTTTAGTGTTAAGTAGTAAGTCTTAAATGTTAAGTTTGTATGTCCTAGAGTAAATGGCTTCTTTCCTCTCATTGAACACATATCGTACTCATTCCTCTCATATTCTCATCCATTTTTTCCCTTTTGTAAGACCAAAAATGTAGGACAGCTATTTGTATGATGGCATACAGATGTGCGGTAGATGCGGTGGACGAATATCTACAACTCGCTGAAACCACTGCGCACAAATGCCTTGAAGAATTTGTAGAAGGAGTTATAAATGTTTTTGGAGATGAGTACCTCAAAAGGCCTACAGCAGAAGACCTCCAACAATTACTGAATATTATAAAACATCATGGTTTCCCTGAAATGGTAGGGAGCATAGATTATATGCATTGGAAGTGGAAGAATTGTCCCACGACATGGAAAAGGCAATATTCACGTGGATCTGGAAAACCGACAATCATACTAGGGGTTGTAGCTTCACAAGATTTATGGATTTGGCACGCATTTTTTGGATCCCCAGGTACATTAAATTATATCAATGTTTTGGACCGCTCACCAGTGTTTGATGATATACTAGAGGGTCGAGCTCCGAGAGTTACGTACGTTGTCAATGGACGACAATACAAAATGGCGTACTACCTCACTAACGGTAGCTATCCCAAATGGGAAACTTTCATTCAATCAATTAAACTTCCACATGGCCAAAAAGCACAACTCTTTGCTTAATGTCAAGATTCATGCCGAAAAGATGTAGAGCGTGCATTTGGAGTCTTACAAGCTCGATTTGCAATCATGAAAAATCTCGCATTTTTTTGGGATAAAGATAAAATAGGCAAAATAATGAGAACATGTATCATATTGCATAACATGATAGTGGAAGACAAATGACATGAATACAGTTTCTAAGATCCATCGGAGTTCTATCAGGGAGAAGGAAGTGAAACTTCTCATGTGGATATATCATTTTTTACAGATAGACCAACGAATCTCACTAATATGATGGGCATTCAAAATGATGTTCGTGATACGAAAATGCATGAACGTCTGAAAAAACTTGGTTGAGCATATCTGGCAAAAAAATTGGTACCACCCAACAGTAGAACATAGTTCATTTCTTTTCTCCTACCCGTTTTCTTTATTACAATTCTTATTCGTATTTGTTTTTCGATTTTGTAAAATATATTTAATATTTCCGAATTATATAAAATATTTTTGTTTTATTGTTAATGTAATTAAAGTAATATTTTTGTTATTTTGGATTATTTAATAATTTATTAGTTGGTGTTTTGATTGGTTAGACATGGTAATAGAAAGACATTTTCTAACTTTTTTAGGCTGTATATAAAGAGTGTTTTAGGCTGTATATAAATTTTTGATTTCATGTATTTGGCCTATATATAAACAAACAGCGTATCAAATACGGCTTTTTGAAAAAAAGAAAAGAAATTTACGCCATGTAATAAGTATAAACCATGTACGTCGTTTTCAATTTCTAGGTGTCCAAACTCAGATATTCATATATCGGTATATAGGCATAATGAACATAAGTAAATTTAGAAGAAGAAGAAAGAAGAAGGAAGGTTACTCGGGTGGATCGATGTGCAAAAAATATGAAAAAGCGAAACCCACTAAGCCATTACATGATATCGACTTATTTATCATTTTCTTCTTTTACTCATCTTCTTTTGTCACGACTTTTTTTCTACTTAATGAAACTTCCAAAACTATCTTAACTAATACACTCCCATATAAAAAATAAAAGGTCTTCCGTATAACTTACAATCGTTTTGTTTATTAGTAGTTTATAAGTCTTTTGTTAAATTTTGATTAAAACTTACATGTTCCACAGAAAACAAAAACATGCATAAAGTAGGATCGTTATGTCCAAATTTTCAGTTATGTTTATAGTAAAAACAAAAGAGAGAGAGAGAAAGAGGGAAGAATTTTGTTCAAAACCGGTTTCTTCTCTCTCTAATTATGGTTTCACTAAACCCAATTAGATTCAAACAGTCTATAAAGTCCAAAAGATAAACATGGGACAACAATTCGATGCAGAAAATCCTCTTTTCATGCTCTTCTTTTTTCCCCACATTGTCTTTAAATTAGTAATAAAAACTCACAAATCTACCAAACCCATTCTCTACAACTCACCTTCATCTAGATTTACCCACTCCCACCGAGAAACAAAAAAAGATATACATATATATACACAACACATGATGCTGATGCAATATACACAACAAAGTATTAAATCTTAGATATTGTGGGTCTCCCCCTCTCTCATTACTATTCATTTTCTTATTCATTAAAGAAAAAAAAAATATGGATACTCTCTTTAGACTAGTCAGTCTCCAACAACAACAACAATCCGATAGTATCATTACAAATCAATCTTCGTTAAGCAGAACCTCCACCACCACTACCGGCTCTCCACAAACTGCTTATCACTACAACTTTCCACAAAACGACGTCGCCGAAGAATGCTTCAACTTTTTCATGGATGAAGAAGACCTTTCCTCTTCTTCTTCTCACCACAACCATCACCACACCAATCCTAACACTTACTATTCCCCTTTCACTACTCCCACCCAATACCATCCCGCCACGTCATCAACCCCTTCCTCCACCGCCGCGGCTGCAGCCTTAGCCTCGCCGTACTCCTCCTCCGGCCACCACAATGACCCTTCCGCCTTCTCCATCCCTCAAACTCCTCCTTCCTTCGACTTCTCAGCCAATGCCAAGTGGGCTGACTCCGTCCTCCTCGAAGCAGCACGTGCCTTCTCCGACAAGGACACCGCACGTGCGCAACAAATCCTATGGACGCTCAACGAGCTCTCTTCTCCGTACGGAGACACCGAGCAAAAACTTGCTTCTTACTTCCTCCAAGCTCTCTTCAACCGCATGACCGGCTCAGGCGAACGATGCTACCGAACCATGGTAACAGCTGCAGCCACAGAGAAGACTTGCTCCTTCGAGTCAACGCGAAAAACCGTGCTTAAGTTCCAAGAAGTTAGCCCCTGGGCCACGTTTGGACACGTTGCGGCCAACGGAGCAATCTTGGAAGCAGTAGACGGAGAGGCAAAGATCCACATCGTCGACATAAGCTCAACGTTTTGCACTCAATGGCCAACTCTTCTAGAAGCCTTAGCCACAAGATCAGACGACACGCCTCACCTAAGGCTAACCACAGTAGTCGTGGCCAACAAGTTCGTCAACGATCAAACGGCGTCGCATCGGATGATGAAAGAGATCGGAAACAGAATGGAGAAATTTGCAAGGCTTATGGGAGTTCCTTTTAAATTCAACATTATTCATCACGTCGGAGACTTATCTGAGTTTGATCTCAACGAGCTCGATGTTAAAGAAGACGAGGTTTTGGCCATTAACTGCGTAGGTGCGATGCATGGGATAGCGCCACGTGGAAACCCTAGAGACGCTGTGATATCGAACTTTCGACGGTTAAGGCCGAGGATTGTGACGGTCGTGGAAGAGGAAGCTGATCTTATCGGAGAAGAAGAAGGTGGCTTTGACGATGAGTTCTTGAGAGGGTTTGGAGAATGTTTACGATGGTTTAGGGTTTGCTTCGAGTCATGGGAAGAGAGTTTTCCGAGGACGAGCAACGAGAGGTTGATGCTAGAACGTGCAGCGGGACGTGCGGTCGTTGATCTTGTTGCGTGTGAGCCGTCAGATTCGACGGAGAGGAGAGAGACGGCGAGGAAGTGGTCGAGGAGGATGAGGAACGGTGGGTTTGGAGCGGTGGGATATAGTGATGAGGTGGCGGATGACGTCAGAGCTTTGTTGAGGAGATATAAAGAAGGTGTTTGGTCGATGGTACAGTGTTCTGATGCCGCCGGAATATTCCTTTGTTGGAGAGATCAGCCGGTGGTTTGGGCTAGTGCGTGGCGGCCAACGTAACGTAAAGGATTGTTTATTTACTTTATTTTGGTTTTGATATAAAAAACTCGCACGCGCGCTTTTTTCTTGAGATGGTTTCACACGTGTGGTGATGGTTCATGATGGGTTTTGAGATTATGGTGATGATGCGGTTCGTAATTTGAATTTGGCTTTTGGAATAGGACAAATTAAGTAATTATGATCATTGAGGAGGTATCAAAGTTCATACAATTCGAGTTTTTTTTTTTTTTTTGGGTACTTTTTTATATGTTTTGGAATTAAATTTGTGATTACTCTGGTTTATCCGAAAGAATAGGGTTTATTTTCTTATATAATTAATTTATTGTTCTTCGTTACACGAGAAGCTCAAAACTATAACGTACGTACGTGAGCATATTATGAAAAATAGTTACTGTTACATTGGATGATCGTTGAACTGGAATCCACAATGCTAGAAATGTATTAGATGATGAATGAAACAGAATAGCGATCACTCTCAAATTCAGCAACAGTTAACGCTAATTCAGTTATATGATTATCTCATGTTTCTGGTTAAAGCATGTTCACTACTCCACTTCATCACGGTTCTTGAATATGACAGCTACTTTGGTTGGGGAATCTCATAGTTGGAATCTCGTGAATGCACCTCTAGTGGCTTGCACGCTTTTGAAATGTATATTAACATATTTGTGATCAATTATAAATCAATCTTATTAATCTATGTAATTATACGTATGATCGTAGCGTGCGACTAATATTACAAGTGAAAGAGACTCTCACACAAAAGCTTCTATATAACTTTGCCATATACGCGCGTGATCAAACTTAGAATATTGGAATGCAATGCAAGTAATTTAGCTTCTAGGCAGCACCACCGTATGTGATGGTTAACTATTTATTACAAAACCAAAACTAGACGGTTTTATTTCTGATGTGTGGTGCTCATTGAAGAAAGCCAAAAAAGAAAACTCAACTTTTTATACACGAAGATTAATCTCATAACATTATACTTATTCATTTGTCGTTCATGTGAAGTATATACCATTTATATATTTTGCCTTTTTAATAATGCACCTTTCACCTTTTGCTTTATAAAAGAGATAAAGGGACCAGTCTTTTATTTGATTCACATATATAATATGTATTACATATTTACATATATTATGTCTTCAATGGAATACACATGCATATACCTACGAATGTTCATGGCCCCGCTTACCCATCATGTTTTTATTTAGAAAACAGCCCATAAAAAGTAAATAGTTGAAATAAATAGTTAATCCATTACTACATATATTATAATTTGCTTTTTGAGTAATTAATAAAAATAAAAATAAGAAAAGAAAGTAGTGGGAACTGCTTTTGAGATATGTGGCTGGTTTCACTACAACTCTTTCTCCCTGCATCTTTTGATGAGGCTTTTTGCCTCCCCCATGTTAATCGGTACGATCTTTAGCTTCGCTTTTTAAGCTAATCTTTTTAGAAATCTATCTTCTTTTGGTCTGTTTTCTTGTTTATAAAGTCATGTAAAAAGCAAATTAGTAAAATAAAAGTCTATTGGTTGGCCCAATTTTGCTTTAACTAGAATCAAAACCTTGTTGGGTCCCCTTGTACCATGACTTGACCATTACACATCTAACTAGAATATGCATAAGTTTTATAGGAAATATCTAAATTAATCCTATGAAGTATATAGATTAATCTAAGGGTTGTTTTAAAACTACTTCGATTTGTTTATACGAGCCAGCAATAAATTGAATCTTGTAAATAATTTGTATATATAGTGAAGATAAATGAGCTTTGTAAGATGATAGAAAGAAATAGCTTGTATATTTAATTTTTATACTCCCTCCATTTCAAAATATAGGATGTTTTAGTAGAAACACACATATTAAAAAAAAATTACTTTTAAAAAGTTTAACCAATCATACCCAAGACTGCATAATAGAAAATATAAAATTAATCTAAAAGTTGCATAGAAAGTTGGAAACATCCTATATTATGAAACAAAAATAATCCTCTAAACATCCTATATTATGAAACGGAGGGAGTATCATTTTAGGTTCACTGTTCATGACTAACAGTGCAATGCAGTGTGTTAAAAAATACCGAAAATATTTTAATATATGTTCAATTATTATATTGAATGATTAGAAGTTTAATTCATATAATCTTTTAGAAATACTTGCGAGTGTTCGAATTATAGAATTCAGTTTAAATAAGTCGTGTTGAATAGAGAGCTACATGAGTTAATCTCTTAACGTATAACTAAAAAATGTTATACTATTGTTGTTCTCATTATTCCCAACATAATAACTATATAATAACATGAATATTGAGGGTCCTTGTGAATAATGGCATCACATCTATAAAACGATACAGTTAAAATTCTATTAAAAAGAACACAGAATATTCTTTGACATTATATTACATTTGATTATTATAAATTATCACAAATCAACATGATGTTTTCTATTTGTTCGTTAGTTTAAACGTCAAGTTCAAACAGGAAATTAAAGTTATGACTTCATTATTAGCTTATTAAAGCAGTCTTTTAATATTTACACTTTTTAGGCTTTTACAATTGGTTGGGTTTGATTTTCTTTTCTTTACGGGCTTTATTAAATGGGCCTTAATCAGCCCATTCGAATTTGACGAGCAAAAAAAGTAACGGCAAAACGAAGTGAAATTGAACGGACGGCGAAAAACCCTAACAAAAACCTCCTTCCCACCGGCGAAAATGCGAGCTCCGATCTCCGGCATTGTCTCCAGATCTCTCGGTTTGCTCCACCGTACGACGACTCTATCCTCCGGGACTCGTTACCTATGCGCCGTAGCTTCTTCACCCGAGGCTCGAACGCAGAAGCTCGAGCGAATCGCTGACGATTTGCTAAAACTGAACAGGATCGAGCTTTACGATTACTCAATCCTCTTCAGCCATAAGCTAGGTCTAAATCGTTACGGTTCCGCTGTAGCTGTTGCCGGATCTGGTGGTGACGCCGTTGCGTCTGCGGAGACCAAGGCGGCGGAGAAGACAGCTTTCGATGTGAAGCTTGAGAAATTCGAAACGGCTTCAAAGATTAAAGTGATTAAGGAGATAAGATCGTTCACGGATCTGGGATTGAAAGAAGCTAAGGATCTTGTTGAGAAAGCTCCAGTGGTTTTGAAGAAAGGTATTACTAAAGAAGAAGCTGAGAAGATCATGGAGAAGCTTAAAGCGGTAGGTGCTGTTGTATCTTTGGAATGAAAAAGGTTATGAGATTGAATGTGATTCAAAATAAGAATGTATTTGAATTGTTCGAAATCAAAACAATCTGAAAGATTTGAGATTATGAATTTGCTTGCTTTTGCTTGTTGATGTGATGCTATACCCTTAGAACTGAAATGCCACTTCGATCAGGTAGTAACTTCTTCATGTAATACTTTGAATTTCTAGAAAGATTGATTCTTTGTCGTCTAGTCTCTGGTATGATCTCGATTGAACATTCTTGAAACCCTCGTCTCACAAACCAGTCTGCTGTTCGTGTTGTGAGTAGGAATAGTCTTTCTAAACCGAGAGACGAAGCTTTCTTCTCTATGTAATCTGCAGAAATAGATTGTGTTGTGTGGCTTTGAGGTTTTTCTATAGCTTGATTTTGCAAAGATAACAGAAAAGGGTAGTTTGAGTTTTATTTACCTAGCAATTTATCGCCTTGGCCTTGACCGCGACAATCTGATGCAACTGCTATTGCAGCAACTTCTCCGCATTTGTCTTCAAAGAATGGAAACAAAGCTGCGCAAGCGATGATCTGACCTTCCCTTTCCACAACCACAAACGAATCCAAAGCTTGGAGTAACTGCACTCAAAGGTCAAAAAGTTTTAACAGCGTAACAAGTCTTTTAACCCGATGAAACGATAAGATGCAAAAAGATAGTAAAGCTTTTTTACCTCTTCATCGGTTCTGCGAACCAAAATCCCAGATTCCTCTAAGGGTTTGATTATATGTCTAATACCTGCAAGATCATCCACTTTGGCATCTCGGGTCCCTTCGTAAACATCACTGTGCATAACGGGCAATAATACAGAGTTGTAAGAACGCTAAAGCAGGGTGATACGCGTGTGAAGACAAAAATAATTCATGTACCTAGCAACCATAGTCCCCATTCCATCTCTTTTGAAAAGCTCCAACAAGAGACTTCCACTTATAGTACCATCCAACAAGTGAACTCTTTTGACTCCGCCCTTCATAAGACAAACAGAACAAAGAGTTTCAGTTTAATGGCGGCAAACAGAAGCAGGGCCAAGGTTTCAAAAACACTCACTCTGCAGACAAACGCCGCAGCAGCCAATTCAGAAAGGTAACCGTTTAAGCGACTTAGTCTTTCCTCACCACCAATAGCAAAACCTTGCTCACCAGACCACATTCCGTTCCCATTGTCAAATCCAACACCGTTCTGAAAGATCGGAGTGTGGTTTACGTTTCCCCGAAATGCTGCTCTCCCGTTTGGAGGAGAAGTAGTTTTACCGTTGGTGTTGTTAAGAGGTTCAGTATAAGCAATACTTCCATCTCCAACAGCCTTCACGTAATTTGCAGCAATGTCACTCTGTTGAGCACGTTTTCTAACTAACATATCTGCTTCTTGAAGTGTCAGAAAACGAATAAGATGTCCACTCTCATCAAGAATAGGACCATCCATTATGCAAATAAGCTTATCTGCTCCTATAGCTAAAGCACAAGCTGTAGCAACCTCATAGGTACTGCAACAAGTAAAATAAGTTGAGTGAGAAAATTCAATCTATTTAAGGTAAAATGAAGCTTTCTCTCAGAAGATGAGCGAGCGAGCATACTTGCAATTTAATACTTCTCCGGAGCTAGAATGACCCAAGTTCCTCAACAAAACTACGGAACCACCGTCAAGCCTCTCACAAATCCGATCAACATCTATCTTCTTCACTTCACCTGTCGCTCCAAAATCAACACCATCAACAACACCTTTTCTCTGCCACAACAAAACCCAAGATAACCTTCGGTCATACGGAACAGATATGATAAGACTCATGGTCAAAAGAACAAGTGGAGAACCTCACTTTGGCTGCAAAGAAGTTACCGGTATCAACCCTGACACCTATATCATGTAAATGACTACGATCACCGTGCCTACGGATATTGCAAATAGAAGGTCCGGGAGATAATTTGGCTTCAAGCATAACTGATATTGCTCCTGCAGCTTCTTTTGCCGCCTGCAAAGATGCTTCATCCGTTACTCTGTAACGTCCCACATATGTAGCCTCGCGTCCTGCAGTTCACACACCTTTTAGACTCGTAGATGCCAAAACAATTACTTGACACTAGCAGTATAGTCTAGACGAATCTAACATCGTGACAAAAACTACAGGCAAGATTCATTTGTTATTTTTCTGACCTCTCTCAGACAGAAGATGGTCGATTTGCTCTTGAGTTCCAGGAACTAGAACAAACCTTATTCCCAGATGATGAAGAAACGCTATGTCCTGCACTCAATATCAAATGACTTCACTTTATATTCAACATGAGAAGTGAAAACTTAAGCACATTGCAACCAAAGCCCTATTATGATAATATAGAACTCTTAAAGCTACGTACAGTACACAGTAACAGTTTATACTAAGACTGATCACAAAGAAAAGTGTCGACTTAAAAAGATAGAAAAGTTAAAAACTCTCAGTGAGACAAACAATCGAACACCTTGCGTGCGTGCTTCTTCCTCATAAATCAAAGTAAACTACAAAGCAGGTGAAGAAAAAAAGACGGTACCTTCAAAATGGCATCACAGTAAGAGCCGGAGATGATCTCACCGGAGATAATAACGACGAATGTGCAGCCACGATGAGCCCAAAGATAAGGCCAAGCTTCACGGAACCAACGCACAAACTCTTTGTCGTCCACGGGATGCTCAGCCTCCACATCTCCGCCTGCACTCACCGCGTAGTCAAACAGATTGCATTTCGCCGCCGTTACTGAACTAACCGGTTTAAACCATGGACAGCTGAACCGGAATTGACTAGGGTTTAGCTTATTATATATCGGCCTGAATGAGGAAAAAAACTTGCTTGTTGTCTGCCGAAATTGGAAAGGTACATAGCAGTTTGAACAAGTAGACGAACCCACCAAAGCTCCTCGCTCCATCATCATCTCTAGATTTAGGCGGTTGGAGAATTCAAATTAATTAAACCGGCAGGTGACGGCGGTTTAAAGTCGGAAACGGCGGCGGTAGATTTGACGGCAGTCTTTGAATGTCTCTGGTTGTGCAGAGCTGTGTCCCCACGTGGAGTCAAAGTTGTTCGGTTCGGTCAATAAATCGAAAGAAAAGTTGGTTAACCGATTCGGTCTGGTATCTCGGTCTGCTATCGTATTGGTAGTTTCAAAGTTGCGGACTCAACAAGTGGGCTTTTAAGGATCCCAGGCCCATTCTAAGTATGACTATCTTAATTTGGTAAGCCTTATAAATGTGGAGAAACAACGCGTGTATGTTACTTTTTTGGTATGTTTCACTTTTGTACATTAGTGGTTATGAGTTGTGAAGATTAGTTTCGTCGGCAAGTGAGATAGATAAGTGATCACTTTGATTAAAGAGTGTCAAACTACACAAGCGCCACAATTTTTTGGAGTAGGTGACCAAATCGACATAAAACTTGTAAAGGTGGGGATAGATAGAAGAAGAAAACGAATATCTTCTGCTTATCCGAATAAATTGAAAAGTATTATTCCCACAAGATACTCCATTCCTTTTGCAGTTGATTTTTGTTTTTATTTTTATTTATCATGGTGATATTGACCGACATGAAATCATTTTTTTTCTTCAAATATTGTGAACGTAATATGCATGATTATATTATTGGTAAGCTTATTATATAATGGAAAGCAAAACAGTATTCAAACGGTAAGAAAAATAGTGAACCAAAATTAGTATTTTGTCGAACTACTCTCTCTTTTATTGGTTGGATATTCCTAATTATAGATACTTTTTTTTTTTTTTGCTTGAAGACTAAATCTAAAACAGAAACAATAACTGAAATAATCATTTATACTAGTCAATGTTTCCAAGTGAAAAATATGCAACAATCCGTCTTTGAAACTCTATTTGACTATAGCCCAATTACAAATAATATTTGTTTGTCGATCGAATTTTATGTGGTTTTTGTTCCAAATTCCTCGTACAACAAAAACACTATATAGATAAAAATAGAAATAGATATTAAACTACTCGGCCAAAATTAAAATAAAGAAGAAATAAAGGGGTCCTACCAATAAAACAAAACAAAGCTTGTGGTCCAAACTGTAATATTATAAAAATAATATCTACCATCTTCGTGGCTTCAGAGCTTCCATCGTTCTTTTTATTTTTTTCGATTTCATACCAAAACAAAGAACTCTCTGTTTCTCACACCCAAAACAAACAAAAACCTTGAGATCTATTTTGATTGACTTTTTTTTGTTTTGTTTTCTCTCTCTCTTCTTTGTTGTGATTTTAAAGATTTAGAAGAGATTTGAGAAACATTTTTTTCTTTTCTCGTCGGCATTGAAGAAGAAGATCTCCAGGTAACATTAAAAGTCTCACCTTTTTTTCCCTTCTCGTTTCATTTCTTAATTCTTCTTACAGGGTTGGTTTGAGATCGCAAGAACATAATTTAGGTCATAAAGTTACAAAACACGATGCTTTAGGTTATATATATGAGCTGAATATCGTTTTTAAAGAACCCAAGATTTTAGCATAGATGTGAAAGTTTGTTAAAATTCCCAACTTTTTGGAATTTTTCATCTTTTTGTTAAAGATTTAAGATCTGTTTTGGTTTGGATTTGGATAGAGAACAATGGGTAGTGAGGCAGAGATCAAGGAACATTTACATCCCAAAAGTGGTAGTTCATCTGAAACAACGGAGAAGAAACATAATGTGAAAGGGAAGAGGTTATGGCAGAAAGTGAAGTATCAATTGGTGGAGTATCATTCATTGCCTGCTTATTTGAGAGACAATGAGTACATCATTGGTCATTACCGTTGCGAATGGCCTATCAAACAGATCCTTCTCAGCATCTTTACCATCCATAATGAGACTTTGAATGTTTGGACGTAAGTCTTTTAAATCCCTCCCTCCCAAAGCTTCATCCTTTTTGTTTTAGGAGATCAAGAAACCTTCTTGATTGTGTTGTGTTGGGATATTTGCAGGCACTTGATTGGGTTTTTCCTGTTTCTAGCGCTCACCATTTACACAGCAACGAAAGTACCAAGCGTTGTGGATCTTCATTCTCTTCAACACCGTTTACCTGATGTGTTGAGGAAAACAGATCTTCACAAACTTCACGCTGAGCTTATGTCTCGCCTTCCTTCTAGTCCTTCTAGTTGGCATGTCATGGACCTTCTTTATAACTGTTTGCCTGAAAGATTCTCTCATGGCAACTACACCGACATGTGTGTTCTGGTAATATATTACACAATCTTTCTCTCTGTTCCCGGTTTCAAAATGTTGTCAAGTTTTTTATATATCTTGTTCTGTGCAGCATTCTGTTAGGGAAGATCTTGCAAACATGATAGCTCCTTTAATCTTCCGGCCAATTACTCGATGGCCATTCTATGCATTTCTAGGTGGTGCAATGTTCTGTCTATTAGCAAGCAGCACGTGCCACCTCCTCTCATGTCACTCTGAGCGAGTCTCCTACATTATGCTTAGGCTTGACTACGCTGGAATCGCAGCTCTGATAGCTACTTCTTTCTACCCTCCTGTCTATTACTCCTTCATGTGTGATCCTTTCTTCTGCAACCTCTACTTAGGATTCATTACCATCTTAGGTATCGCCACAGTGCTTGTCTCTCTCCTCCCTGTTTTCCAAAGCCCCGAGTTTAGAGTCGTGAGAGCCTCTCTGTTTTTTGGAATGGGATTCTCTGGTGCAGCTCCGATACTACATAAGCTGATCATCTTTTGGGACCAACCTGAAGCACTTCACACAACTGGTTATGAGATTTTGATGGGTTTGCTTTACGGGTTAGGAGCTTTGGTTTATGCAACTAGGATTCCTGAGAGATGGATGCCTGGGAAATTCGATATAGCTGGACATAGCCATCAGTTGTTTCATGTTCTTGTGGTTGCTGGTGCGTTTACACATTATAGAGCTGGGCTTGTGTATCTTAAGTGGAGAGATATTGAAGGATGCTAATAAAAAAAAAGGTGAAGGACGATTAGATTTGGAATCTTTGATGTTGTGGATCTTGTTTGTTTGTAGCTCTTCATTATATAAAAGTTGGGATTATGTAAAGTCTTATGTGTAATCAAATGTTATTTTTTTTTTCCTTTATTCAACAAAATGATGAGACATATATATTGCATATCATCTAGTCTATCTGATTCTAAAATCTAGATTACAAGACAAATAAAAGGGAATTGTGTAATCTGAATCCAAAAGAAAGCAGATTTCATGACAAAGAATTTTCAAAAAAGTTGGGAACCATTAAAGGCTGTGCCTTGCGAGTTAATGTATATAGGGTTGCCAAAGGAAGAAAGATGAACTTTTAAAGATGATTCCAATCTTTTGTTTGCAACATCCAACAATCACTCCTATCGGTAGATGTAATATAATACTGAGGCTTAGATTGATGACGAGGTGGATGGATCTGTGGTGTCTACGTTTGTTATATGGACGAAACACAAGACTTTTGATCCACTAAATTCAATCCTCATTCGTGTAGAGATAATATGCCTTGTTGCGCTCCGAGAGGAGATCACTGTGAGCCTAATCATGATTAAAAATATAAGAAGATGATCAATCACGTTAAACACAAAACTCAATAGAAAAATATGAACATTGTCAAAGGCTCTACTCATTAGTACCTCAAATTCCAAGTTGAACGCAATTTATCACAAACCTACCTACTTCTATAAAATAAAAAATACTATTAAAAACAGCAAAAACGGTTTAACCTGAGCTAGCTATGTGTGAATAACCAACCCTAACTATTTTTTTTTATTTTTTTTTTAAGTTGGATTGTGTAAAGTCAATGTTTTAAAGCTTTCTTCTTCTTTTTCCAACGAATAACTAATTATTAATATTGTTAAATTTTAATATTGTATATATCTCAGAAATTGAGAAAATAGTTAAAACATAAAATAGAAACTAAACAAAAATGACATGTAAATCTAGAAATAAGATACGACCTAGCGGTTCAACTAGATTTAGGGAATATTTTCTCCAATGTATATTTTAAGGCTCTTCTGTCTCAGCGTTTGGCTTCTAGAGCCATGGACAGAGAGAAGCCACCGGTTACGGTTACAGAAACGTCACCTTTTCTGACGCTTCCTAATGATTTGCTTTTCAACTGCTTAGCCCGCGTCTCAAGATTGTATTACCCGAATCTTTCCCTTGTTTCCAAGAGATTCCGCTCTCTCCTTGCTTCCCTTGAGCTTTACGAAACCCGAACTCTCTTAGGCTCCACCGAGAGTTGTCTCTATGTGTCTTTACGCTTCTATGATGAAATCGAACCACGTTGGTTCACTCTCTCCCGTAGACCAACTCAAATCACTACTAATCCTAAACCTACTAGATGGTTCGCTCCATGCTTTGGACCGTTCCTTACGAACAAGGATAAAAAAAAGTCAAGTCACAAAAATCGTTTGGTTTCAGTCCAAACTCGTAATAATTCTCCTTTTCTGGATAACGGTCTAGCCGCAGTTGGATGTAATTTCTACCAAGTTAGCGATTTCTCCACAAGGGTCATGTTCATGGACTGTCGGTCTCACACTTGGCACGAGTCTTCTTCGAGTATGCGGGTGGCACGGTTGAACCCTGAGGTGAGTATTCTCGATGGGAAAATATATGTAGCAGGGAGGCACCAGACCTTGCAAATCTTCGGATTGGATTGAGTGTTTCGATCCAAAAACCCATATATGGGAGCATGTGCCAAGCCCTGGAGTGGATATATGCAAGAATAATAATCTATTTAAGAGCTTTGCCCTTGATGGAAAACTTTACATATATGCGGGTCTAAGACATTTTGCAGTTTACAAGCCCAAGGAAAATAGATGGGATAGGCTAGGACTGGACGATGTACCTTGGGGTGGTTGGGCTCTTCGTCCTTCTTGCGTGATAGATAACGTCTTGTACGGTTATGGATTGTCGAGAAAGCTTCTATGGTACGATATGGAGGGAAAATGTTTAAGAGATTTAAAGGGTTTGAGAAAACTGCCTAAATTGCCTATTCTAGATTATAAAGTTAGATTGTTGAACTATGGTGGAAAGATTGCGGTTTGGTGGGAGAAGAACGTGCTTCAAGAGAAGATGATTTGGTGTGCTGAGATTGCTCTCGAAAAGAGAAATGAACATGAGATTTATGGCAAGATTGAGTGGTGTGATGTTGTGCTTACAGTCCCCACATCATGTGATCTTTTAAATTCATTTGTTGTTACGGTTTGATTTTGATGGATCAACCAAACAATGGTGTATGTCTTATCAATTTGTTTTCAATATAGTACAAGTAATTTCTTCGTTAAATATGTTATTGCACCTACTGCTTAATGCAATAGGATGGATGCGAAATCCGATTTGTTTTCAACACATTTAAATGTAACAATTAAGTTTGTTGAACTTACGACACCAAGCTTATGGACTTGTAGGAAGGGACATGATGTGAAGTCCGGTTTCAACGCATTTACATGTAACACTTAAGTTTGAAAATATTTAATTTTTAAAAAATCTCTTTTAAAAAGGATTTCTTAATTAAATAGTTGCAAAAACCATAAGTGATAAATTTAAAATATGTTTAGACATGTTGAATTTACGACACCAAACTTACGGACCCGTAGGATAGGACGGGATGTGAAATCCGGTTTGTTTTCAACGCATTTAAAGGTAACACTTAAATTTGAAAATGTTTTAATAAAATTAATATATTTTTTAAAAAATTTCTTAAAATAGTACTCTTTAAATTTAGTTTAAAATCTGAAAACAAACGGTGAAACCTTTCTTAAAAAAAAAAAAATCAATAATTAAACGCTAAAGCAAAGAAAAAGAAAAAAAAAAAGTAAATGAAGAGAAAGCAATACCTCTACTTGTTGTCATATGGACGAAACACAAGACTTTATATCTGCTCTAGGTGCACTCGTCCTTCCCGCTTTAGGCTCTCTAATAAACCCATATATGTGGAAGATTTCCAAACAGCAGTCTACAGACAGATGAAACGCTCACCTAATTCAACAACATCCACTAAATTAAATCCTCATTCATGTATAGAGAGTACTATGCCTTGTTGCGCTCCGAGAGAAGATCACTATAAGCCTAATCATGATTTAAAATATAAGAAGATGATCAATCACGTTAAACACAAAAAAAACTCAATAGAAAATATGACCTCAAATTCGAAGTTGAACGCAATTTACAGATTCAAAGACATTCAAAGAAACGTACCTAAATCCCCAGACCTGAAACTTGATATTGTTGTAGTGAACAGTCTCAACGTTAAATCCAAATAGCTGCAAAGATAAGATCAAAACCACAAAATCAAAATCCGAAACCACATCAACTTGATCCATGATTTTAAACAAAATCGAGAGATAGATGGATACATACTCGGGAATCGTAGAGGATACGAGAGTGATTCTTTCGCATCCTTAGCCGTCATCATCGTGTTCTCCCTTCGGCGCTGTATGTGTGAATAACCAACCCTATGCTTTCTTCTTCTTTTTTTTCCAACGAAGAACTAATTATTAATATTGTTAAATTTTAATATTGTATATATCTCAGAAATTGAGAAAATAATTAAAACGTAATATAGAATTTTTTTTTAAAAATGACATGTAAATCTAGAATAGAAGATAAGAGCTACGAGTTCAACTAGATTTAGGGAATATTTTAACCAATGTATATTTAAGGCTCTTTTGGTCTCAGCGTTTGGCTTCCAGAGCCATGGGCAAAGAGAAGCCACCGGTTACGGTTACAGAAACGTCACTTTTTCTGATGCTTCCTAATGATTTGCTTTTCAACTGCTTAGCCCGAGTCTCAAGATTGTATTACCCGACTCTTTCCTTAGTTTCCAAGAGATTCCGCTCTCTCCTTGCTTCCCTTGAGCTTTACGAAACCCGAACTCTCTTAGGCTTCACCGAGAGTTGTTTCTATTTGTGTCTACGCTTCCCTCATGAAATCCAACCTCGTTGGTTCACTCTCTCCCGTACACCAACTCAAATCACTGCTAATCATAAGCCTACTAGATGGTTCGCTTCATGCTTTGGACCGTCTACAAGATTCCTTACGAACAAGGATAAAAAAAAGTCAAGTTACAAAAATCGTTTGGTTTCAGTCCAAACTCGTAAGTCTCCTTGTCTGGATAACTGTCTAGCCGCAGTTGGTTGTCATTTCTACCAAGTTAGCGGTTTCTCCTCAAAGGTCATGTTCATGGACTGTCGGTCTCACACTTGGCACGAGTCTTCAAGTATGCGGGTGGAACGGTTGTACCCTAATGTGAGTATTCTCGATGGGAAAATATATGTAGCCGGAAGCACCAGAGGTTGCAAACCTTCGGATTGGATTGAGTGTTTCGATCCCAAAACCCATATATGGGAGCATGTGCCAAGCCCTGGAGCGGATATATGCAAGATGAATTATCTATTCATGAGCTTTCCCCTTGATGGAAAACTTTACATATATGCGGGTCTAAGACGTATTGCGGTTTACAAGCCCAAGGAAAATAGATGGGATAGGCAAGGATTGGAAGATGTACATTGGGATTGGTGGCTTCTCAGTTCTTCTTGCGTGATAGATAACGTTTTGTACGGTTATGGACGGTCGAGAAAGCTTGGATGGTACGATACTGAGGGAAGATGTTTTAGAGATTTGAAGGGTTTGGGAAAACTGGCTAAATTGCCTTTACCTGGTTATAAAGTTAGATTGTTGAATTATGGTGGAAAGATTGCGGTTTGGTGGGAGAAGGACGTGCGTCAAGAAAAGATGATTTGGTGTGCTGAGATTGCGCTCGAAAAGCGAAATGAACATGAGATTTACGGCAAGGTTGAGTGGTGTAATGTTGTGCTTACAGTCCCCATATCATGTGATTTAAATTCATTTGTTGTTACAGTTTGATTTTGATGGATCAACCAAACAATGGTGTACGTGTTGTCATTTTGTTTTCAATATAGTACAAGTAACTTCACGAACG
>NC_025696.1:1272235-1274106 GCF_000633955.1 Camelina sativa | reverse complement strand
ACATTTGCTGAGAAAATATTTGATTTAGATAATTAAATAGGAATCCCCTTTAGCAGCAAGATTGTAGCCAAACCCCAAAACCCTCATCGTATCTCCTATCCCCCAACTGACCGATAGCAAGGAGCTGGTCACGAACGAGCCGGTCAATCCACTGAATGATGGTCAAGGCTGGTGTCGGTGCAGAGCCATGCCGCCTTCCATTCCTTTCCCTCCATATTGCATAAGTAACAGCTTGAAACACATAACGGATAAGGAAACCCTCAACTAAAGGAAGCTGAGGGTTAGAAATGTGAGCAAGTAGAGCAGTCCAAACAGTCGTGTACTGTGCTTTCATCAGTCTTAATGCAGACGTTGCTTCACTTGTTATAATAAGTTTCAAACATGATTGCATCTCTCTCTCTGCTCTGTTTGTTATTTTCTCAAATTTTGCTCTGGTTTCTCCCTTCTAATTAAATAATTGATGTGAGTATTTTAAATATAATCTAATATAATTACTCTGAGTGTTTTTTATATTAGATATTATCAAAACTAATATAATTTAATAATATCCAGTCCCATAAAAAAAATTATATATAAAGGAATTGGATGTGATAGAGTTCAACTAGATTTAGGAAATATAAAATACTAGATGTTCTGGATTTTGGATCTACGTTTTAGTTAATGTTGGCTTCCACAGCCATGAACAGAGCAAAGCCAACAACGGTTGCAAATACGATGACCTTTCTAATGCTTCCTGATGACATGCTTTTCAACTGCTTAGCCCGTGTCTCGAGATTGTATTATCCTTCTCTTTCCCGTGTCAGTGGGGTCGGGATCTAACCGCAGTTGGTTGTGATATCTACCAACTTGGCAATTACAATCCGTCAAGGGTCATGTTCATGGACTGTCGGAATCACACTTGGCACAAGGCTCCAAGCATGCGGGTGGTTCGATGGTACCCTAATGTGCGTGTTCTTGATGGGAAAATATACATAGCAGGAAGCGTTAAAGATAGTCAGTCCTCAGATTGGATAGAGTGTTTCAATACCAAAACCCAAATATGGGAGCATGTGCCATGCCCTAGTGCAAAATTTATACAAGAGAATAATTATATACACAATAGCTTAGCGATTGATGGAAAGCTTTACCTCTTTGGGGTTAGGAGTACTGCGGTTTACAAGACCAAGGAAAACAGATGGGATGAAATAGGGTCAACGGAGATGGGTTTGAGTTGGGCTAGCAATCCATATTATTGCGTCATAGATAACATATGTTTCATTTATCATTGGCTATTAAAACGGCTCCAATGGTACGATATTGATAAAAGATCTTGGAAAGATCTAAAGGGTTTGGAGGAACTGACTAAATTACTAAAAGATTGTTACAAGAGTCGTCTTAGATTAGAGAATTACGGTGGGAATATAGCGGTTTTGTGGGAGAAGGAGGTGCATGAAGAGAAGATGATTTGGTGTGCTGAGATTGCCCTCGAAAAGCGCAATGAACATGAGATTTATGGTAAGGTTGAGTGGTGTAATGTCGTGCTTCCCGTCCCCATAACATGTGAGCTTTTAGCATCGTTTATTGTTACTGTTTGATGAATCAACCATTACTGCATTGATCTATCTCTTCTCAGTTATGCTCTGTTTTTTTTTTCTTCTAATTTTTCTTCTAAACACTCTATTTTGTAATTTTTTCATATTAGTAACGCAAATAATTATATGGTATATATCAAACGTTATTCATAATTGAGAATTCTAAAATTAGTATATGTATATATATAATTTATAAAAACATATAATTAAAGCAATTAGTGTATCATAATTATGAGAAAATAACTTTATATGCTAATAAATCTCAGAATCTAAAGTTTCAGGATTTGATTCTATAAAAAT
>NC_025696.1:1271071-1271670 GCF_000633955.1 Camelina sativa | reverse complement strand
GAATTATCTATTCATGAGCTTTCCCCTTGATGGAAAACTTTACATATATGCGGGTCTAAGACGTATTGCGGTTTACAAGCCCAAGGAAAATAGATGGGATAGGCAAGGATTGGAAGATGTACATTGGGATTGGTGGCTTCTCAGTTCTTCTTGCGTGATAGATAACGTTTTGTACGGTTATGGACGGTCGAGAAAGCTTGGATGGTACGATACTGAGGGAAGATGTTTTAGAGATTTGAAGGGTTTGGGAAAACTGGCTAAATTGCCTTTACCTGGTTATAAAGTTAGATTGTTGAATTATGGTGGAAAGATTGCGGTTTGGTGGGAGAAGGACGTGCGTCAAGAAAAGATGATTTGGTGTGCTGAGATTGCGCTCGAAAAGCGAAATGAACATGAGATTTACGGCAAGGTTGAGTGGTGTAATGTTGTGCTTACAGTCCCCATATCATGTGATTTAAATTCATTTGTTGTTACAGTTTGATTTTGATGGATCAACCAAACAATGGTGTACGTGTTGTCATTTTGTTTTCAATATAGTACAAGTAACTTCACGAACGTCTTTTTTTTTTTTTTTTTTTTTTTTTTTTTTTTTTTTTTTT
>NC_025696.1:1258017-1270314 GCF_000633955.1 Camelina sativa | reverse complement strand
ACATTTGCTGAGAAAATATTTGATTTAGATAATTAAATAGGAATCCCCTTTAGCAGCAAGATTGTAGCCAAACCCCAAAACCCTCATCGTATCTCCTATCCCCCAACTGACCGATAGCAAGGAGCTGGTCACGAACGAGCCGGTCAATCCACTGAATGATGGTCAAGGCTGGTGTCGGTGCAGAGCCATGCCGCCTTCCATTCCTTTCCCTCCATATTGCATAAGTAACAGCTTGAAACACATAACGGATAAGGAAACCCTCAACTAAAGGAAGCTGAGGGTTAGAAATGTGAGCAAGTAGAGCAGTCCAAACAGTCGTGTACTGTGCTTTCATCAGTCTTAATGCAGACGTTGCTTCACTTGTTATAATAAGTTTCAAACATGATTGCATCTCTCTCTCTGCTCTGTTTGTTATTTTCTCAAATTTTGCTCTGGTTTCTCCCTTCTAATTAAATAATTGATGTGAGTATTTTAAATATAATCTAATATAATTACTCTGAGTGTTTTTTATATTAGATATTATCAAAACTAATATAATTTAATAATATCCAGTCCCATAAAAAAAATTATATATAAAGGAATTGGATGTGATAGAGTTCAACTAGATTTAGGAAATATAAAATACTAGATGTTCTGGATTTTGGATCTACGTTTTAGTTAATGTTGGCTTCCACAGCCATGAACAGAGCAAAGCCAACAACGGTTGCAAATACGATGACCTTTCTAATGCTTCCTGATGACATGCTTTTCAACTGCTTAGCCCGTGTCTCGAGATTGTATTATCCTTCTCTTTCCCGTGTCAGTGGGGTCGGGATCTAACCGCAGTTGGTTGTGATATCTACCAACTTGGCAATTACAATCCGTCAAGGGTCATGTTCATGGACTGTCGGAATCACACTTGGCACAAGGCTCCAAGCATGCGGGTGGTTCGATGGTACCCTAATGTGCGTGTTCTTGATGGGAAAATATACATAGCAGGAAGCGTTAAAGATAGTCAGTCCTCAGATTGGATAGAGTGTTTCAATACCAAAACCCAAATATGGGAGCATGTGCCATGCCCTAGTGCAAAATTTATACAAGAGAATAATTATATACACAATAGCTTAGCGATTGATGGAAAGCTTTACCTCTTTGGGGTTAGGAGTACTGCGGTTTACAAGACCAAGGAAAACAGATGGGATGAAATAGGGTCAACGGAGATGGGTTTGAGTTGGGCTAGCAATCCATATTATTGCGTCATAGATAACATATGTTTCATTTATCATTGGCTATTAAAACGGCTCCAATGGTACGATATTGATAAAAGATCTTGGAAAGATCTAAAGGGTTTGGAGGAACTGACTAAATTACTAAAAGATTGTTACAAGAGTCGTCTTAGATTAGAGAATTACGGTGGGAATATAGCGGTTTTGTGGGAGAAGGAGGTGCATGAAGAGAAGATGATTTGGTGTGCTGAGATTGCCCTCGAAAAGCGCAATGAACATGAGATTTATGGTAAGGTTGAGTGGTGTAATGTCGTGCTTCCCGTCCCCATAACATGTGAGCTTTTAGCATCGTTTATTGTTACTGTTTGATGAATCAACCATTACTGCATTGATCTATCTCTTCTCAGTTATGCTCTGTTTTTTTTTTCTTCTAATTTTTCTTCTAAACACTCTATTTTGTAATTTTTTCATATTAGTAACGCAAATAATTATATGGTATATATCAAACGTTATTCATAATTGAGAATTCTAAAATTAGTATATGTATATATATAATTTATAAAAACATATAATTAAAGCAATTAGTGTATCATAATTATGAGAAAATAACTTTATATGCTAATAAATCTCAGAATCTAAAGTTTCAGGATTTGATTCTATAAAAATAATGATCCAGTCCTGTCCATTGCACAACCTTACTTGAAAGTCTAATACTTTTCCATATATGTATTAAGAGTTATTATCCTAATTACAAATTTCTTACCATACATAAAGTTTGACTAAATCACCTCATATTTATCATAATAAACCCTTAATCAGAAAAAAAGATAATTTCTCATCTTTTCAGTTTTTTTTTTTTTTTTTAATTTGTTTCCCTTCATTATCTTCAATGGGAAAATACAGTGGCACAAAGAACAGTATTATCTTCTTCGCCGGAGCTCTCACGTCTCTTACTCTCCTCTGGTCTTACTTCTTGATATTTTCACCTTCCTCCAATTTCACCATCACCGGTTTACTTCACGACAAACAACCGGTTAAAAAATGTTCCGGTTTAGACATGCAATTCGACCCGCCGGAGCCCGGTTTTTACGACGATCCGGATCTAAGCTATTCCATCGAGAGATCAATCACAAACTGGGACGAGAAACGGCACCAATGGCTCGAATCACACCCGTCGTTCAAACCCGGTTTAGAAAACCGGATCGTGATCGTAACCGGTTCGCAATCCTCGCCGTGTAAAAACCCAATCGGAGACCATTTGCTTCTCCGGTGCTTCAAAAACAAAGTCGATTACGCTCGAATCCATGGCCACGACATCTTCTACAGCAACGCTTTGCTTCATCCGAAGATGAATTCGTACTGGGCGAAACTTCCGGTGGTTAAAGCGGCGATGCTTGCTCATCCGGAGGCGGAGTGGATTTGGTGGGTTGATTCCGACGCTATTTTCACCGACATGGAATTCAAACCGCCGTTGCACCGTTACCGTCAACATAACCTCGTCGTTCACGGCTGGCCTAATATAATCTACGATACACAGAGCTGGACGGCGTTAAACGCCGGCGTTTTCTTGATCAGAAATTGTCAATGGTCAATGGAGTTCATTGACACGTGGAAGAGCATGGGACCGGTGAGCCCGGATTACAAAAAGTGGGGTCCGATCCAACGGTCTCAAAGATAAGTTGTTTCCCGAGTCAGATGATCAGACGGCTCTGATTTATTTACTGTATAAACACAAAGAATTGTATTATCCTAAGATATACCTCGAAGCAGAGTATTATTTCCAAGGTTACTGGATTGGTGTAGTCGGAGGTTTCGCTAACGTGACGGAGCGGTATCTTGAGATGGAACGACAAGACGACACGTTGCGTAGACGTCACGCTGAGAAAGTGAGCGAGCGATACGGTGCGTTTAGGGAGGAGCGGTTTTTGAAAGGCGAGTTTGGTGGAAGAGGTAGTCGCAGACGCGCGTTTGTAACGCATTTCACGGGATGTCAACCTTGTAGTGGAGACCATAATCCGATTTATCGTGGTGACACGTGTTGGGATGAGATGATCAGAGCCCTTAATTTTGCTGATAATCAGGTGATGCGCGTCTATGGTTACGTTCATTCTGATTTGAGTATGACTTCTCCGCTTCAACCTCTGCCGTTCGATTATCCTAATGATCCTTGGTAATTTTTTTCTTATTTATGTTGACTTTAAATATACTTTTTACAGTTATGAACCATCACATCCATGCTTCTTCATAATTATTGATTTGGTGATGTACATATCTAGATTCTAGATATTGGTTATAATATCACAATCATATGAATATAGTATTACATTTTTGTTTTATAATGCCAACTATAAGTGAGAAGACTTGGATTTAAAACAAGCAATATCACATTTAACAATTTCCTTTTCACTTTTTGTTTTTTACAACACCCACATGCATGATGATGACAATTGACAAGTATCACATTTGGTTGATTCTTGTTTACATAAGAGACCCAAGCTCTCGATTTGTGAATCACACATATACAACCAAAGATTGATACATAGAAACAAATTACTAAAAAGCATAAGTATATGTGGCAACACCATAACTCTTACTCCTTGGAAGCTTCTTGTGTTTAGTCCCAAGACTAACCAAAGGACTTGTCTCATCAATTGTCTCAATCTCATGATTGTGATGACCAACACAGGTTCTCGAACTTTTAGCCTTTCGCAATTTCGGTGATCCCGGTCCTTGCCATGCATAAAGATTCATATTTCTAGCTGATGCGGCTCTTACAAGCTGAGCCACACGATTATCTTCGGCTCTCGCGGAATATTGTGAGTGGCTAGCGCTGAAACTTCGCGGAAGAGCACTTACGTGGCAGACCGGCATCCCAAAACCCATGCCGCTGCCAAGAAGATCATCATGGGAAGACAACTGATTCATGCCTCGTACGTACAAGTCCCTAGCTTTCACCAGCATGTTTATGGGAACCTTCATGTACTTGCGTAGCTTCGTCTCCTTTTTCTTGCTCATGTTTATCTTTATCACAAAGTCAGAAGTCAGAAGAGAATCTAAGTGGCTGAACATTTAACAATGTCTTGCGATTATTTATACACATTTGAACTATATATATAAATACACACATTTGTACTATAATATACGAGAAAATGATCAGATAGAGACATAGAGTGAATGAAACCAGCTAAGATTTTTTTTGTTTCATCACTTGCAATAATGACTATTAGTAACGATCATTTAGTCAAACAATATTATCACTCTTTGACAAAAAAAAAAGGATTTATGGCATTTGCGTACGGAGAGATGCATCATTGTATTTCAATATAAGCAAATGGCGACTTTTTTTTTTTTTTTGGTTGATTACTATTATATAGCACGAGACGTTGAAAGTTTGGTGGAATCCCTACTAAACAAAAGATAAAAATTTGCTTAATTATGATAACAAAATAAAATTTGTATACTCTTAAACGAGGAGCATATATAATTGTAAACTACCTAAATTATGAGACCCATTGCTAAAAAAATGTAAAGCCAACAGTTGACTTCAAAACTTAAAAGTAGTGAACACACTATCCATGAAATTAATTAAAATACGACTAACGTTTTTAGTAAATTGGAATATCCAAAATTGCAATAAAAAGAGTGGCTATTTGGCTAAATCGTGTGTATATCTTAATAACAATCCACCGCCCAAGAATATGAAGCTTATCTTAGATGTCTTATAAACTAAAACTATGTTTTGAATATGTATATTTTTGCCTTTACCACTGATATATTAAACTTCATCATGCACTGACAGTGAGCGGTGAGCCTTTAATTTTTCAAAGGGTTAATGACTGCTTGCCAAAGGTTAAAAGTCGAACGCTAGACGAAGAAGAACCTTAAAAAAAAAACTATTTAAAAAAATTATATAAAAATACATGTATATGGATTGGACCCCAATAATTGTAATTTGAATGTTATTGAAGACGTTTGATGGGCCTCAGTATTTGTAATCTGTATCTAGCTTCATTGTTATTAAGAGGCCCTTGCGCTATGGTTCATTAGTTAACCGAAGAAGTTATATACCATTTTTAATTTAGAAACAGAGCACCAAGTCGAGACTAAATGGTTGTTTACACATGTTTTCCCCCTTCTAGAAATAAAATAATAGATTACTTGTGTTACTAAACAAAAAAAAAAGGAAAACTAATAATAGATTCACAGATTCAGATTCAAATCCGAAGGCTGCATGTTGATAATAATCTTCTCATCATTACAAATAACAAAATAGCACGTGGACGGCTTCCTAATTATAGTAATGGATAAAGTAATCAGTTTTGTTATAGAATATTCCTAATTATAGTTCCTACTACGATCAGAAAAACTATGAAATCAATAAAAAAAATATTTATAGAACACACTCGTTGAAATTTTCCAGTTACTAAGAAATAAAAAAAATAAAACAATGTTCTCAAAAGTCAAAACTTGAATGAGAGTCAAAAACCAAAGGCTTGACCCTCGTTGAAAACGTTGCATATCCATCAATATATATCAGAACACTTTTTAACTCACACATCCCAAAGAAGTTTCTCTAAGCGATATCTCAATTCTCAAAGTCTCAATGGAAGCAACATCACAGCCGTTTTTGTCTCAAAGTTACCTTAACGCTCAAGAAACCGCGACAAGGACGACGAAAAATTACCTAACTTCGCTTCATTCAACCCGAAAACAACCTTCGAAGCCCTTATTAAAGAGGCCTGCAACATCATCATCATCATCCCCTTTGAATCCAATGCATCCTCATGTCTACAGAGTCGAGCCAGTAAACTTCAAAGAGTTGGTTCAGAAGCTAACCGGTGCACCTGAGCACGAGGTTGTGCAGGCTAAACCGCTTACGAGTTTGGATGATGTAACAAAGCAGAGTTCTTCATCTTCTTGGGGAGATTTTTCATTTCAGAATCCTGCAAATCTTTCCCGATGGTAGTTCATAACATATTTATGTATTTACTCTTTCGAAATGCTTTCTTTGAACGAGAGAGATGCCTGACATTCTTGTACTTTCTTTTGTTTTTTAGCTTTTTAATAAACAAGAAAGATGTAATCAACAAAGAGTTAACTTAATCATGTTATATTATGAATTTAACCTGTAACTTGCATGATTATGAAATGATTCAGCGATTCTCTGTTATAAATTTTCACTAATCATATAATTTTCAGACAGGCATTTTCGTATTAATTTTATTATGTTGTAAACCATTCTTCCGCAAGACTTCCGAGATTAGCGCATATGTAAAGTAAATAAATTATGCTATCTTACATTTTTTTTCCAGTTAATTCAACTTTTCCTCACTTATATTCCATTCTACTATAAATTAAACGAATTATGTCATTTATATTGAGTTTGTAATATATACAAATAATATGTGGGAATAATTTGACACCTTTCCGTTACAAGAATAAATTGAATTAATCAATGATCCTATATACACATGTGTAACATGTGAGAATAATTTGTAATTCACAACAGTTGGAATACTTAACATATATAGCTAAGGGTTATTTTTCTTCTGTGTATAGATGTAATCAAGATGAGCGGTCAATGCTCTTCTCACCAAGCAATCTTCGTCGTCTTCTTTATCGCAGCTCTCTCCCACCACATCGTGTAGTTTTGATTCTATCATTTCCTGAAACACAATAAAACATAAATTACAAACGAAGACATATAATTTTTCGTATCAAATTAATTTACATATTTATAACATGTATGTGTGTACATATATATGACTAACCAGACTAAGTGTCTCCGCAAGAGAGGTTGTGAAGGAGGCGAAGTAGGTCGGTTCGGGGCGAGCGGTGCACGCTTGCATGGCGGCGCAAAAGAGGAGAGCTATCATGAGCAAAGTAGAGAGATTTTTCATTTTTGTGATTGTAGATTAATTATGGATATTGAAGATTAATTATGGATATTGAAAAAACCAATGAGCAAACCACCTTTATATAGAGTCAATATTGGTCAACTGTTTCCCTTAATCGAGTTCTAATTTTAAGAACGAAAAAATTAGAGTGTTTTGTTCTTATCTTTCTTTTGTCAATGTTCTTATCTATTTATTTTTTTAAAAAATATAGTTACAAAGGAGAAAAAAAAAACAAGGAGTTTTTATTATTAGAAATATTTTAGTGCATAGATTTTTTATACAGAGAAAAGTGAATTTCATAAACATTAGCTTATGCCAGTTACAATCATAGCTGTATATATATTTCTCATTTAACAACATGTACATATAATAAGATAATCTCATAAATAAATTTCAAACTTTTTTGTACTGGAAACATCTATAAGCATATTAGGGAGTAGGGAGGTTAATGCACTGCCGTAACGAGTGAGAGGAATGAGATTGTAATTGGACCCACTACAACAAATATGTACATTGATAGCAGACGGATATAGCTCATTTTCCGTCACTGCTATGAAAGATGAGATTTTTTTTCGCTTACTTTTTAATAGCATCTTATTAACGCTATGATAGGAAAATTATGTAGCGGGAAACAAAAGTGACTTTTGTCCGCCAATACTTAGTGAAATTATTCACTTAATCGCCAAATAAAAAAAAAACCCAAAAACTCGACACACTCTCTCTCTCTCTCTCGTTACAACCTAAGCTCAACCTAAGAAGATTTCTTCTTCTAAATTCTCTGTGTGTGCTCAAATTCTTCTAAATTTCTTATCAATTCTTCAGTTTTATCGCCGTTTGTGAAAAGCCCCAATTTCGCCGTTTGTGAAAAGCCCCAATTTCGCCCTAAATCTCCATATCCATCGCAATTGATAGCTCGAATCCATTTTTGAGGCATGTCTTTCTTCTTCCTCCTAATTTCGTTATTTGTTTCGATTATTTGTGATTTCAAACAGCTTTTGATTTCGATAAGGGTCAGATTTAGTTATCTGTTTTGTTAGGGTTCGATTTATCTAGATTTATTTCGTTATCTGTTTTTTAGGGTTCGATTATTTACAGATTTTGAGAATGTGGAGTTTCGAATCCATCTGTTTTGTTAGGGTTCGATTATTTACAGATTTGACTCAAAAATAGCTTTTGGATTTGAGTATTTGCGCCTTCATAAACTGAACGATTTTTTTTTTTTCCCAAGTGTTGGTGATTGAAATGTTGGGGAACTGAAGCTTCTCATTTCTCTGTACTCACACAACAGGTTAGTATCACTCAACCAATAGTTAAACATTATTATTACACACGAATATTGGTGATTGCTATGTTTTGTCCTTTGAGTCTGATTCGTATAAATAGTGATTAGATTAGTGAGATTTTACACAGTTAGATATTGGTTTAAGAGCATCTGTATGTGTCTGAAGTAGTGCAGTATTGTCTGAATTGTTGCTTAATGTGAGCTTTGTATAATATGTATCTCTATTTTATCTATAAAGGTTAAAATTTATATTATAACATATAATGTTGGACAAGGCATGGGTGCATCTATGCAGGTAAGGAATTATATTTCATAATTAGGTTTTATTTTGGGTTTGGATACTTTAAGATGTTCTTTTAGTTATGATTTTTTTCTTTAATTATCCATTGAAGAGCTGATCCTGGTTATAAAAGTGGAGCTTGGAAATTTGTAAGGGATGTGTCTGCGGCTTTAGGTGACATAGAAATGATAATATGTCCTTGTAAAGACTGTCGTAATGTAGTACGACAGTTAAACAGTGTTGTGGTTGAGCATCTTGTAATAAGAGGGATGGATGAGGCATACAAGGTGCATAGTGATTGGTATCATCATGGAGATGTGAAGTCAGTAGATGAATTTCAAAGTAAACCAACTCAGTGGAATGAGGAAGTTTTTGAGTTATATAAAGCTGCTGAATTTTTTGATCAAGAGTTGGCTTTTAGAGGTGACTTAGCTGACCAACCTGTGGGCGACTTAAGTGAGATTGCAGAGGGTGAGGACCAACAAGAGGATGAGTTCCTTGCAAAGATCCGGGATGCTGAAACCCCACTATACCCTAGCTGTTCAAACCACAGCAAGTTATCGGCTATTGTGACTTTGTTTAGGATTAAGACACATAATGGCTGGTCGGATAAGAGCTTCAATGAACTGCTTCAGACATTGCCAAGCATGTTGCCAGATGGTAATGTCTTTCACACATCATTGTATGATGTCAAGAAATTTTTAAAGAGCTTTCATATGGGATATGAAAAGATCGACGCATGTGTTAATGATTGCTGCCTCTTCAGAAAGAAGTTAAAGAAGCTTGATAAATGTCCCAAATGTAATGCTTCACGGTGGAAGACTAATAAGCGGACTAATGAGGTAAAGAAAGGTGTCCCACAGAAAGTATTAAGATATTTTCCAATTATACCAAGGCTGAAGAGAATGTTCAGATCAGAGGACATGGCTAAGGACTTACGGTGGCATTACACTAACAAGAGCACTGATGGAAAACTTCGACATCCAGTAGATTCTGTTACATGGGCTCAGATGAATGAGAAGTATCCTTCATTTGCAGCTGAAGAAAGGAACATACGGCTTGGGCTGTCCACAGATGGATTTAATCCATTCAACATGAAGAATAGTAATTATAGTAGCTGGCCTGTGCTATTGGTAAACTACAATTTGCCTCCTCACCTTTGTATGAAGAAGGAGAATATAATGTTGACATTATTGATTCCTGGTCCACAACAACCAGGTAATAATATTGATGTCTACCTAGAACCTCTTATTGAGGATTTGAATCATCTGTGGAAGAATGGAGAGCTAACGTATGATGCTTTTAGTAAAAGTACATTTACTCTAAAGGCAATGCTTCTCTGGACCATTAGTGATTTTCCTGCGTATGGAAATCTTGCTGGTTGTAAAGTAAAAGGTAAAATGGGATGTCCTATGTGTGGGAAAAATACTGATAGTATGTGGTTGAAGTTTAGCAGGAAACATGTCTACATGTGTCATAGAAAAGGTTTGGCTCCAACACACAGATATAGGGAAAAGAAGACTTGGTTTGATGGAAAAGTTGAGCATAGGAGAAAGTCAAGAATTTTAACTGGTCATGAAGTTCATCAGAATCTGAAAAACTTCCAAAATGATTTCGGAAATGTGAAAAAGGCTGGGATGAAGAGAAAGAGAACTGTCTATAAAGAACCAGTGTTTGACAGTGATGATGATGAAAGTGAATCCGATGAAGATGAGGAAGTAGAAGTAGATGAAGATGAGTTATCAAGGTGGAAGAAAAGATCCATTTTATTTACTCTGCCTTATTGGGAGGATCTACCAGTACGGCATAATTTGGATGTAATGCACATAGAAAAGAATGTGACTCACAGCATTGTATCCACATTGTTGCATTGTGGAAAATCTAAGGATGGTCTTAATGCTCGTAAGGATCTTCAACATCTTGGTCTAAGAAAAGAGTTGCATCCTACCACAAAAGGAAAGAGAACATATCTTCCAGCAGCACCTTGGTCTTTGTCCAAGAATGAGAAGAAGATTTTTTGCAAACGACTATTTCATTTTAAAGGTCCAGATGGATACTGTTCTAATATTTCAAGAGGAGTTTCAGTAGAAGAGTGTAAGGTAGGAGGTCTGAAATCACATGATTATCATGTCTTGATGCAACAGCTTCTCCCGGTTGCACTTAGAGGATTGTTACCAAAAGGTCCTAGAACAGCAATACTACGGCTATGCGCATTCTTCAATCATTTGTGTCAGAGAGTTATTGATATTGAGGTTATTACAGTATTGGAAGCTGAAATTGTAGAAACGCTTTGTATGTTTGAAAGGTTTTTCCCTCCAACCTTCTTTGATATCATGGTACACTTGACTGTTCATCTAGGAAGAGAAGCTAGACTAGGAGGACCTGTGCATTTTAGGTGGATGTACCCATTTGAGAGGTATATGAAAGTTCTAAAAGATTTTGTAAGAAATCCTGCAAGACCAGAGGGTTGTATAGCAGAGTCATATCTTGCAGAAGAAAGCATGCTGTTTTGTAATGAGTTTCTGAAAAAGACAACCAATGTAGAAGAAAAACCTGAGAGGAATGTAGAGTATGTGAACAGCTCTATATTAGAAGGTCGTCCAATATCAGCAGGAACGTCATTCACTCTTACTGAAATGGAGAAGAATATAGCCCATCTTGCTGTCATTCAAAATACAGCTGCCTTTGATCATTATGTGGAGTAAGTTACTTGTGTATTTCATTCCTTATAAATTATAAGGTCAAAATTATGCTGCTGATAGTTTCTTTTCGTATTTATGATTTGGTAGTATGCATTTGCAATATCTACAAGACTCAAATCCAAGGTGTAGACGTGATGCAACATATTTATGGTCTATGCATTCTAAGAATTTTGCTGCTTGGTTAAAAGGACAGGTGAGTAAAGTTATGAATTTGATGAGTCTGTTTATAAATCTATAGTAGACTCATTCATAATTTTGATTAGTCTGTTTAATTTTGTAGATATCTATTACTTCTGATGGACATGAAGACATAGTTAAATGGCTAGCATATGGTCCACGGTGTACTGCAAGGTCCTATACTGGTTATATAGTTAATGGACAACGTTTTCACACATACTCACTTGAAAGGCAGAGTCAGAACAGTGGTGTTTATTATGAGGCAACGGCTATGTGTAGATCTAGTGCTAAGGATACTTCACAAGTAGTTGATTTGGTGTCATATTATGGGAGAATTACTGACATCATATTGTTGGACTACCATGTGTTCTATGTGCCGATATTTAGATGTAACTGGGCAGTAAAAGGTAATGGAGTTAAAGTGGAAGATGGGTTCACACTTGTTAACTTAAATCAGAGCCAAGTAAGCTTTCAGAAGGATCCGTATATTCTAGCATCTCAAGCAAAGCAAGTATTTTATTCAAGTGAAGATGGATCAAGTTGGTCTGTTGTTATGAGAGGTGCTTCAAGAAGATATAGTAAAGAAGATGTTCAGTCTGGAAATGCAGATATAATTGGTCCATTGCCAGTAGATGTTGACATGGATACTGAAATGGATGAAGCTGAATATGCTAGATCTGATTGTGAAGGCATATATGTGCAAGAGTAGATTCTTGATTCATTTATATATATATATATATATATATATATATAT
>NC_025696.1:1255509-1257744 GCF_000633955.1 Camelina sativa | reverse complement strand
GTGCCCTAAAACAGCGCTCATGAAAACGCTATCAAAGACCTATGATAGCGTTTTTCTCTGGTTAACAATGTGCATATTCGGTACCGAACCCAATCAATCCCCAAGAAACATATAACAACGTCATAATAATATTTGGGCATGTTTGGTTTATCAAAAACGTTGACCTGTTGACCAAAAGACGTTGACAACAGTCAACTGTTTTCTTAATTTGGGCCAGATATACCAGTTTTAAGGCCCATTAAAAAACAGGAAACACCATTTTTATTATTATTTTTATTATCACAAATAAGACCAAAAACATGATTATGGTTCATGTCATGTCATCAGTACAACTGTCATATTTGCATCCCACTATATAATGCTTTAATATCACGAGAAACCAATCGACCATTTAAAGTTGCAAAGCATTTTTTTCGAAACTCGTTAGCTAAAAAAGCTACACTCACGTAAACATTTGACCATATGCATGTACACATACGATACACTCCATATATTGACATTTGTATTTTTGGAGCTACAAGGAGAACCCTAATGACGTACGAAATGACGCCACGCGATAAATCTCAACGAACACTCCACCACAAACAATAGATTATAAAAAGATACCATCTAAAAAGCCATAATTAGTGGATTTCTATCGTTACTTTAATTACATCCATTTACTCATAGTTATACACCACACACACACAGATATGTGTCACAGTGTCAGGACTCAGGACGAACGATACAAGGCGACAAAAACACGAAACGTTAATTTGGAAAATATATCGATAAATACCACCAACATGCGACGACGTGGAGACTAAATTATCTTAAACATCAATCTGTATTATTTGTTACAGTCCGAAGCTTTTTTTTTTTTTTTTCAATTTTAAATGATTAAATATTTGCATAGAAACGACAGATTTTGTTAAAGAAGATTTAAAGGAAAAGACTGTTGCATGTTAACATCCATTGCCAAATATAATTTAGCGAACAGTTAGGTTTTTACCCGTTTACAGATTTGTCGTTTTAGGTCCTTTCTATTATTTTCTTTGAGTGATTAAATAACTTTACATGCGTCATTTAAATTACGATTAATATAAAAGATATAAGATTTGCCCGAAACTTTTTAATAAAGTTTTCCTCATCGACTTTAATTAAAGATTCAAAATTAGTGACCTATCTAAAGTTCAAAACTGTAGCCGTCGACTAAGTAATTTCCCTTTCATAATAATTATATATATTTATATACTATACTATATATTTCCTAATTATATAGATGGAAAAAAATCAAAATACTGTTGGATTTTCATTAAGTATTTTAACTGCATGGGTGAATCATCAATTGTACAAGATCCATAATACGCATAAAAAATTGATATATGTTTTTTTTTTTTTGTTAAAGGCTATTCAATTTATAAAAATATAGTGTCTAATGGGCTATTTTCGGAGTAGGCCCATACAGAATCCCATAAGCGTCCAACTCATTTACAATTAACCAACTAAACCGATGGAAACAAAACCGGCCTGGTTCACAAACCGAATTAAACCGGCACCCGCGAAACCCTAATCTGCAAACGAAAAACTCGCTTGCAGCCGCCGCCCAATATTTGCAGATACTCAGCCAGAACAAGATCTCCGGTGAGCCTGAGCGACGGTAATCGAACAGAGATGGTGATCCAAGATCCGTTGCCATCCTGCCACCGTAGAGCCATCTTGGGAAGGAGGAAGAGATCCGATCTGCCCTTCGTCGAGGAGGTTTTCACGCTCAGTCGTGAGAGAGAGAGAGGCAGCAGGGAGTAGATAAGCGGACCTTCGACGGTGGTTTAGCTCCGCCGGATCGGAGACTACCTCCCCTATCATCACCAATCCCGTGAAGCCTCCAGAATCTCCAGTCTACCGATCTATCTGCCTTCTTCTCTCGTTCTTCGCCGTGAATCTCCCTCTTCCGCTCCGCGTAGCAACGCCTCCGGTAGAGCTCGTACCATGTCCAACCCATGCCACATTGAGTTGATTTTGTCAGAGAAGGAAGAGCCTGTCAAGAAAGAGCCGGAGACTCAGTTGGCAGCCAAGTCTAAGAAGTCAGCAGCTTAAGCTTTCTTTGTTTTATTTCTATGTCCTTTGTGCTCATTGAGAAGATTTTGTTCCCTTTTTATTTTAGCTCGAATCGTTTTGTAAGACAACGGATAGTTTTTTCTTGAAGATTTTCGCTTAATGGTTATGACATCATTCATCAAAAAAAAAAAAAAAAAA
>NC_025696.1:1204444-1255207 GCF_000633955.1 Camelina sativa | reverse complement strand
GCATAAGGGTAAAGAATAATGTCGTCTTAGACTCTTAGTGATTCGCATCGCCATTTTTTTAGTTATATCCAAGAAACTATATAGATGATAAAGAAAGATTCTATGTACGTATGTCTACAAATATGAACAGAAGAATTAATGAAATTCTAAAATTTTCGAAAAAGTTCGATATATGGGAATTTTGTATTTAGTTTTTTTTTGGTATGTACATATTGGTCATTGTCCGGATTCCACTTTGGTAAGATACATGTATCATTAAAATGTTATAAACTTATAATCTTATAGAGCAGCCGACACTATTATAGGTAGTCCAAGTCTTTCGAACTTTTAAGTTTAACGTACCACTTTATATGTAACTAGTCTAAGAAGAGAGTTTTCTTCTTATTAACAACAAAAATGTCATCAATATACTTGATTTGTAGGGGGTTCTAGGCTACGTATATATGTCGGGCAAACCTAAAAGATTATAAAGTTTAGGATTATATATATATAATCTGATTATATAATTACGTGTTAAGGTTCAACGAATATTCAAGCTAAAGTTGTGCCATCATTTTTCAAGTAAACTGTTGTGCTTTCCGTCTTATAAACTTTTTTTCATTTCCCATGATGTATGTATGGTATTCCGTAGCCTTTAATACAATAATGACGTGAAATTTTTTTTTTGATTTATAGACGTTTGTAATTTCACTTTAGAAAAATCATTGTATCAATTATCAAAAATTTAAAAATCGAGTGACCTGTATAAAAATTTGAGAACTTTGTATTAATTATAAACAACTTCTGTTAATTAACAAATTTTAGGGCATCTCCAACCCTAATCTATTTTAGAGTTAAAACTCTATTATAGAGCAATATTTACTCCAGATTGCTCTATATATAGAGCAACTCTATTCTCACCTCTATTTTTTTACACTAACTCTTGCTTTATTATAAAGTTACTCTATTTTATAGAAAAACATAGAAATATACATTAGAGATAGTTTTAGAAGATTATCGTAGAACATAACTTTGTCGTCTCATTTTTGAAACGATTACGTATACTGTTCATTATAAGCCGATGTTGAAAGCTGGTTCACCAGCCGGGCACAAGCTTGGCTCTTGGCTCATCGACCGGTCTGCCATATGACTTTTCCAGTGATTAACAATAGTAATATTAGGTCCCTCCACTCGAAAACTTTAGTAGTTTAGTGTATATCAAAAACATACCATAATATATATAGACTTAAGATGCACAAATTTCACGTAAGAGTAAAGAGCATATCTATGCGATGGAATATTGATTTAATTAAGATAAAATGAAAATTGGGATCATATATAGAAAAAGCTAATCTGTGAAGCTTTTCTTTGGACATTAAAGTTTGATTTCACATGAGACCGAACCAAAACATGAGTCTGGCTATTTATAAAGCTGCGTGTATATAATAAGTATGAAAATCATCATATATGTCTTTTGTCCTCTCTGCTTTATTTTATATGAAATGCATGTGGCTGTTGCTCCACATTTTGTTTTTCTGATCATATATAAGCTAACTAAAGGTATAAGAGTATTTTATTAGAAATCTATACTCGGGCTTGCACTAAGCACACTTTTTTCGTTCTTTATATCCTCGATTTTTCAGTATTTTTGTTGAAACTCAAATCACCCTAGCTATAGTCTAAATTTGCTACATATACTTAATCGACGTAGGATTATTACTTTTTATCTTCAATGTTTCCGGGTAGCAAGCAAGTAATATACTTTATGGTCGTAGGTTAACTTATAGGGTTCTTTACAAAAAGCATTGGTCTCATCTCTCATGCAAAGCACCAGTTTGGTTCAGTTAATTGTAAAGTGTATGTGTTCCTTAGATTCTTTCTTTTTTGGTTTTAGTTAATTTACTCCATCTCTCTTCTTTCTTTTTCCCCGACTGAAATGATGATTCTAGTCCCCGTCCAGTGTGTGTCCATCCCGTGTTAAAAAGAATTTAATATAATAAAGAAAGATTTTCTTTTTCTTTAAAAAAAAAAGGAAATTAAACAGTGAACATATCTAAAGAAATCAGAAATCTTGAACAAGAACAAAGAACCAGAATCACCCTATTGTGGCTGTCAATATCATAACAAGTATATGTTCACATATATACCAAATTTACACACAAAATTACAAACTTGAAGAACATATCATAAACTAAAAAACAATGCTTGATTCGAGAGAATAAATATGAATGAAGAATTATGATGAAAGAGATCTCAAATGGTCGTGGAACGTTTTGTTAAATGTATATATAATATTATGATTTTTGGTTGAATCTTCTATAACAAGCATTTCAAGAGAAGATTAGATGAAGTATTCAATTTCAATATGAATGGGTGAACTTTTTCTAGGTGGATAAAGAAATATCTCATTCTTGAAATTTTTTTATTATTCAAAACGTGTGAAATATGGACTGTTTTCTTCATCACTAAGCTATTACAGACATTTGGTTATATTGAAATTTCAAATATTGTTAAAAAAAAAAATTTGGAGGAGTTATATATGGACCCAAAACGAGCAATGGTGTCCCACGAAATATTTCCTGCTTTTAAAAAAGTTGGCTCTACAAAATAAAAATTTCAAGTTTTTAATTTTTAAACCCCACCATAGTGCAAGATGACTCAAAAGCTGTTTATACAGTATAATCTACGGTCGTACATCGTATTTTAACAATATTACCAAATTACCCCTCTTGGTTTTGTCAATAAATATCAGCCTCCAACAATGCAATTCTTCCCTTTTCCCCTCCTAATTTCTCTCATCTCTCTATTAGAAAAAATTTGTTATCATGTTGTCCACTGTACCGGCCTTTTCATTCTCTGAACCGGGTTTGGTTAATCAATTTTCGGGTTTCCAAACCGGCTTCACTCCTTGGGAATGGGACTGCTCTGATCTCTTCTTTTCCGTGGACCAAATGTCTCTTGAACCGGCCGTACCAAGCCCTTGTTATGGTGAATCAGACACCGGTTCCGTCAGAATTAATTCCGGTTCTCATTACATGAAAACTGGTTCTGACGAATCTTGTCTCGGTTTCGTCAAAACTAGTCCCGGTTTTGACGACGCCAACCAATCAGACGGTCTACCGTGCTCTCAAGCACACGAACCAGACTCGGAAGACCCAAAAAAATTGACAGCCATCACGAATTCCGGTTCGGGAGAGCAGAACCATAACGGGAAATTTTTAACCCAACCGGAGATGACCGAGGAGCGAAAGAGGAAGAGGATGGAATCAAACCGGGAATCAGCGAAACGGTCGAGAATGCGTAAACAGAGCCACATCGATAACTTAAGGAACCAAGTAAACCGTCTTGATTTAGAAAACCGTGAGCTCGGGAACCGGCTTCGGTTAGTATTACACCAGCTTCAACGAGTGAACACAGACAATAACCGGCTCGTAACGGAACAAGAGATTCTTCGGTTGAGACTATCGGAGATGCGACGGGTTTTGATCATTAGACAACTTCAACAACAGCAACAGTGGGAACTTCATAACCGGAGAATGATCATGACTGAACATAAGTAACCCATCTTCAACCATCGATCAACTTGTCTAAGGAGAAGAAAAATATATATGTAGAAAAAAAAAATTAGAACAATAAGAAGAAGAAAAAAAAAAAGAGATGGAAGCAAAAAAAAAAATCTCTCTATGTATCTCTCTATCTCTCTTATGTAAATGAAATGGAAACGTTAGGAAGAGAAAGTGATAGTTTTCTAATATTCCACTTTCTCTTTTGTATATTGTTACTTTTTTGAGAGAAAAACATAAAAATAGAAGAGATTTTTATTTTTCCCTCTCTCGTGTTGTGTATGATAAATAAAATAAATAACGAAAAAGAGTTATTAAATTAATACATTATTACTTAGTGGAAAGGCTTTTGTGCGCATTGACATCATGCCATAAGGCCCATAATGTTATTGTTTAATAAGAATGATTAAATCAAATTCTAAACCAAAACCAAAGCCTAATAAACCGGTTAACACTATCTTACTTTTTATTAGTCCCGAATGTAATATGCGAACCATGATTAGTTCGTTACATATCGGCCCAAATAAACTCTTGGATCAGAAGCCCAATAGTTTAGGCCCTTATCATTTGAAGAGATCCTTATAACCCTAAAACCTTATCTTTGATGAAAGAGCAAGATGATAACCCTAGCTTTGTTCTGTTCTTGATGTAGGAAAACTAGAATCAAGATTGTGATTATATTTAAGTGAATAATAATCAAACAAATCCAGATTCAGAACTCGGAGACGAAGAAAGAATCAGAAGTACAACGATTTTCTAATTTCCTCTTACAAAAGATACAACAGAACATATAAAGAAAGAGAAAATAAAAAAACAGAGCTTTTTTTTTTTGTTTTGTTTGTTGCCGCATCAAGACTAGTTTTGAGTTATCAGGTTGTTGTGTAATGAAAGTAGTCGCCATTGTTTCTGTTGTTGTTCTCAGCGATGGGGCTGCTCACGGAGCTGTTGTTAGAAAGTGAACAAAACGTGGACTTTTGCAAAACCCCTGTAGGAGAAGATCCAAGTGTTGGACTATTCGTTGTGCTGTTTAGTACTTCACCTAGAGGACCTCCTAATGAGTTTCCCCATGAGATTGGTATCCAAGTATTCACCTTTTTAGCAGCAGGCTCGATCGTTGTTTCCTCGGTTTGGATCGAAAGATCAATCTCGCGAGATAGCCTGAGAGGCGAGAGTGTGGTTTTGTCTTGAGCATTGTTGTTGTTGTTGTTGTTGTTGTGTGAGAAGGAAGGAGATGTTGATGCTATTGGAATTGACATTGAAAGCTGTGTCCAATCTGATTTCAGCTCTTCAGGCCAAGAGTTGTGATTATGATTCCCTGAATACTTGTCTTGGTTGCTGCTGAAATCCAAGAACGATGATCCATAGGTCTTTGACGTATTCGCATTAGGGTTGAGTAGTGAATCAGAGGATATGTGTCCAAACTCAAAAGGGTTGTTGTTGTTGTTGTTGTTTCTATGTTTCTGATGAATAACAGGAGATTCCTTGGGTTGTAAGTTGACGGTGGAAGGATATATTTGCGGATTTCGAACTCTGTTTTTGCAAGAATCAGTGAGTGAGAGATATGATCATGAAGGGAATATGCAAAAAGTATCAAAAAGATATGTTTTTCTCACCTGTTGTTGTTAGGTAGAGACTCTGTAGAAGGATTGATATATTGACCACCTCCAATGGCGAGGCTGCGGTTACTATTTGATGCACGCCTGTTGTTACTATTACCAGTGACCACAGGCTGTTGCGGTGTTGTTGTAACCGCTTTGGTTGCGGCAGTGGCGGTTTGGCCAGATTGGACTTCCACAGGCTTTCTTGAACGATGACGGCCTCTGTTGATGTGTCTTTCACAGTATTTCTGATCAGGAACAGCGTCTCTTGAGCACCGCCATTTCTTCCCATCTGTTCTACGGCATCTCCCTGGCTCTGGATCCATGTTCCCTCCTGCGAAACCTAGATGGAAACTTCCCCATCCGACTGCAAACAAAGCCAGATATAAACACTCTCTCGTTAACCCATTGCTAACAAAATCTTGAAAACCCCTAAAAGCAATCAATGTTGCAAAGACTTTTCAATAGATATGACATTAAAGAACACACTCATTGACAACAAAACACTAAAAGCACAAATCTTGAAAACCCTCAAGAACAATGTTATGAAGGAGAATTAGCACCAAAAATGACATTAAAGACTTAGCTAAAATCTGATTCTTGGATTATGCAACCACACACCACAAAAGACTTGAATCAAAATCCCAAAAGTTTGACAAACACACGTTATCATCAATGATTAAAGTTATGTTGAACTAGAAAATGGAGCTTACAAGAGCTAGGAGGCAAAGATCCAAAAGGATAAAAAGACTTCTTGAGAGAGATGAGGAGACTACTAGGAACAGGGACATTGGCAGTGATATACTTATAGATCAAGGCTTGTTGCTCTAACTCAGCCCATTGAGTCAATGTAAAAGGACCTTTAACACTTGTGAAGTTCCCTTGCATGCTCATCATGTTCATCATCATACCACCAGAACCATATCCTCCTCCTGCATTCCACAATACAATAATGTGTTCTTTTAAAAAATTATATAAAAACCCATTTAACCAAATTAAAAAGACATTATTAACAGACCTGAGTTTCTAAAGTAAGAAGGTGGAGGAATATGGTGAAGAAACGGGGAGAGAGAGCTCTTGTTATTACAGTTATTATCCAAACCGACATATTTAGTGAAATCAAGAGCTTCTGGTTTGTCTGAGAAGCTAAGCATTTGTTCTTGCCGGCGAGAATCAAGAGGAGAGTTAGATCTCAACAGAGGAATGCCTTGGTGAAACGGCATCGTTTTGCAGTAAGAAGCAGCTGCAAAAGATGAAGAAGAAGACAAGTTATCTTCTTCTTCCTCTCTAGTTGCTGCTGTAGTTCGAGCTAGCTTCAAGGTTCGTTGCAAGTAGTAATCATCACCGTTGAATCCGGATCTGTCTTGTTTAGTACCTACTCTGAGTTCTTGTTTTTGACCACCCGGTGTTTCATTACTAGTAACCGACCCAAGAATATGAACACCAATATCCATAATAAGTATAGAAAAAAAAAAGTAATAAAAAAAGTTAGATAATGACTTGAGAGATAGTTGCCATGGGAGGAAGAAAGCTAGAGCCAAAAAAAGCTCAGAAGAGAGAAGAGAGAGAGAGACAGAGGGAGAAGAACGAGGCGTAATTTTCTTTTTTTTTTTTTTATCTTTTTTAATAAGTATAGTAGTAGGGATAAAGAGAGAGATGAAGCTTTGGGAGGAGACAAGAATGGTGTGTACCTAAAAACACAATCCGGATCTCGGACATGTTACAACATATTTATCCTATGCTTTTTCATTATTAATTTTGCTTTTAGTTTCTTTGTTTTTATAAAAGTTTCTTTTTTTGCTTTAAAGGTACTACAAAACTTAGCTTCCAATTTGTTCCTCATTTTTTTTCCATTTTAACTTAGTAGTAGTAAAAGTAAAAGTTTTTTAATCTATCATTCGTTGAATCAAAGGTTTTGTAAATTATGGTCCCAAACCATTTAATTTAACTAGGCTATTTGTGTATTATTTTGCAGTATTTGGACATATTCCCCAATTTGTAGGCGATTTCTCTATCGGGGTTATTATTTTAGTTTTTACTAATTTTCTTTTCTTGTGATATGTTTTCATTTAGGGAAAACTAGCTGTAACGTTGTTACAAATGGGTAGAAACTAGCTGTAAGCCTTGTCACTTTGAGTTATTAGGATAGTTGTGGTAATGTTCGTAAGAAAAACTAAAGCAACACATTTACTGATGAGTAATACACTTCATTCATTAGAGTCGGTGAGTATATATATTGATATATATCTAAATCGTTGTAATTTTTGTAAAGGTTTGTTTTTTTTTTTTACAAGAATTTGCAGAAGGAAACAAAGGGGTACACTTTTAAGTGAGATTTTGCAATATGTATACGATTATTCACGCTTTGGGTGAGGTTTTTTAGTCTAGGAAACAAATAATAGAATTGTCCTATTCAAATAATAAATAGTGTTCGAGTGGAGTACCAAATATTTATCAAGATTCACGTGGTTCCAATGATATTTTTGGACCATCTCTCCTCTTTGGTCGTCTCCCCGAGGATTCCTTTAAGTTATATACATTGGATGGGCCATTTTTATTCTTAGATGATCCTATGTCTTGAGTAAATATTACATCAACGGCTATCATATCGTAACTACAAAGTAGTTTGGATGTTATTTTTGCTGGATTTTGTTTTCGTTGCTCATTAATATTGCTAGATTTGATGTGCTTATAGTAAGCGTTTTTAATTTATGTTCGACCATAAATTAAGTGACACTCGGATTTCAGTTATGTGGAACAATTTATTTCGGATTATACGGCCTTTGGTTTTTGGTACATCACCAATTTGTTCTTTAGTCATAAAATCTGACGTTAATTACAACAAAGAGTTTCAAGCAACGTAACGCTGATACGAAACTTTAAACCTTACGAAGATAAAATTATTGTCAACTGTTTTTAAGCATATGTGTAACGGACCAAAAAAATGAAGAATACAGAAACTATTTTGGAATATTGACGTAGCTTATGGAGAAAAAGAGAGAATATAATAACGATGGAAAGAGATAAGACTACCAATACCATCCAACACGAAACGTATATGTTAGTTAAAGCTTTGCGTAAATGTCCTAAGATGAAACTAACTCACAAAAAGGTCACAAGTGGTGTACATGCATCGATGATGTAAGTAATTATCACTCAAATAATACTATTACGTAGTAAAATAAGTCATTTAGTTACCCGACATTGTATTATGGTCCTGTATCAACAACAACACACATACGATGGCCAAACAACGATTTCTCGGGCATTTACTAACCATCTAACTCGGTGAAATAATTAGCATTTTCATATTTTGGCAAGTTTATTGTTAACGAACTGCATCTCAATGTTTTAACCCATAAATTGAGTTTCATTTGATGATATATGAAATTGACGGACTAACGTGATTACGCTAGATTTTTTTTTTTCCTTTATAAGGTATTCAAAGATTTCATTTTTGTCAAGAAGAAGTTTTATAGTATTCACTAACTAAAAGAAGTTTTCTTTTGACACGCTCCAAATTTTGTATTTTCGTAGTGTACAGTTCTGTGACATTACTAACGAGATTCTTAATCATGGCAAGGTTCTGAAGATTTTACTGTTTGTAATATTAAATGGTTATTAGGAAAAAGTACAACTTAGCTAAAGTGCATTGTTTTACATATAAATTTTTGCGGGCTACTTTTTTGTACGTTTCGTAGTCTCCTCTTTCGAATAGGTTTCGACCTATATCCCCTGCTTACAAAACCAATGATAATAAACAAAACTAAAGATGAATAAAACGAATTCTTTATGCAACCAAGGCATTTTTGGGAAACGGATGCAGACTTTTTTAATCATAAAATATCCGAATATTTTGACACTTCTTGACGGTCTACAACGTAACAGTGTTTCAAATAATTACACGAAAATGTATTTTATGATAGGTTCCATGGACCCAAAATATATATACTTCACGGAGTACATTAACTGTATTTATGTTTTACATTGTTCAAGTATGTACTTATGGATATAATAGTCTATATAACATTCTATAAGTGTCTAATTATGTTAAATATATATTTCACGTAATGACTGCATTACACTATTCCAAACACATTTTTATTTCGTACAATTATAAAACTCAACGTTACTACTACCAGTTAGATTCAAAAATAAGACCGTTATTTTGGAACAGCTAACTTCTACTAATATATATCCAAGTGAGAAAGTTCGGTGTCGGTCAAACATATTGATATGGTATAGTTTAATCAAACCAAATAATATCTCAACTTCAAATAAACGGTTAGAAACGTGGGAATCATAAATTAAAACTATCATTTCAGTCTACCTTTCGATAACATTTTAATCGCTTGAAATTAATTTTTATCACGTACCCAATCGTACATGTATCGCATTAACTACACTAACTACACCAATCATTCGATATAGTACGAAATAAGCTTTCGATATCTGTATTAATTAGGTATTGATGCAATAGCATAGTACAGTATTAGTCTATTAGAGCATGAACTAGAACGACTCAAAAATATATCTGTCTTATGCAAATATTATACGTAGCGATATGGACGCGTTTCGTTTTCAGTGACAGTAATAGTATTTTATATCATTAAACTAATTAACTAATATCGGAAAATCATAGTGTAAGCAGGAAGGAGCGTGGTATTGTCAGAACTATTTATACAAGTCGTAAAAATGGAAATAAAATTCCCTAAGCCAACGAAAAAAAAACGTGTAATATTTACGAACTTAAATGCCTACAATAATTAAGAACTGAATGTTGAAAACGTCCACCAAATAAACAGCCAGGAAAACCCTAAATCGAAGAACTATATGGTTTCATTCTTCGGCCAAAACTGAAATTGGTTCTGAGTTTTGACATCTCTCAATTATTGGGTCCAGATTGACAAAAATTATATTTTGGTTTCCCTATAAAGCAATGAGAAATAATAATTAGCCAAAAAAGAAACAAAACATTGGGAACAAGGAAAAAAAAATAGTGGGTAAAAAGGTAAATTTGGGTAAGATGTGGTGAAAATTTGGGTTAAGTAGTAGTAATAGGACATTGGGAGGCGTGTGGGAAGATGAGGGACCCATGAGGAGTGTCGACATGATAGGTGAGAGATAAGTAAGTCAGTATGATACTACTACTATAGGTAGGTTCTTTAAAACTCTTTAGGGGGTTAGACTTTTGTTGTTAGATTAGTGGACACCTACCCTTACCTAAGTGGTTTTGTCGTCAAATCCGATTTTAGGACTTTGGTTTTGGTTTAAGTATTTAGTCAAAGCCTAAAAAGCTCATGCGCTACTCTACTATACATGTGGACTCATCTTATTTAATTCCCTTCTCTTTTTGATTAGGTGTGCCGTGTGCGCATTTATGCCTAGATAATATAAATATGATTATATACTCGAATGATAAGATATACTTGAAGTAATGATATCCGAACTAGGGTTGGAGTATTTTGATTTGGGAGTAATGTTATCCGAATTTGTTTTCATATATAAACTTTAAAAGTATACTTATATAGTATATGATATAACTAGAATAATCATACTCACTCTGTTTCAAAATATAAGATATTTTGAGTAAAGCATTCAGATTAAAAAATAACCACTTTAAACAAATTTAACCAATCACAAACAAATTTGCATAGTATAAAATATTAAACTAATCTAAAAGTTACATAGAAACTTGAAAACATTCTATATGATGAAATAAAAAAACTTCTCTAAACATCCTATATTATGAAACAGAGGGAGTATCATATATGTTATAGAAAGTTAGAAACCAAAATCTGTTTGAGCAAAATGTATATATTAATATATTGTTAATTTTCCTTATATTTGATGCGTTAATCTTTATATAATGTTATAAACATTTGATCAAGTATAGGCATTATTTTTACCAATATACGAATATTACAATGATGCAGACATGCAGTAAGTGGTTAAACAGCAAAGAAAACAAGAAAACTCTTGTGTTCATGTAGTAATACTATTTAATAGTCATATGATTAGTACATTTGGTTTCTAGTAAAATTCCATTTGAATTGTACTTTTTTGTTTTCGTATAACAGGAAAACAGCTCACATTTTGAGAAACTGAATTAATAAATCTTCAACAGACCATTATGTACTAAATTTATTTTATATTCAGTTAGTTCGTTGAGCTAGTTTGTTTGTTCTGCATTTTTCTTTTTTAGAAAATTTTATACTAATTCATACTCCCTCCGTTTCAAAATATAGGATGTTTGAGTAGAAACACGCATATTAAGAAAAAGTTAGTTTCAAAAAATTTAACCAATCACATCCAAGACTGCATAATATAAAATATAAAATTAATCTAAAAGTTGCATAGAAAGTTGGAAACATCCTATACTATGAAATAAAAATAATTCTCTAAACATCCTATATTATGAAACGGAGGGAGTATAAATTTGTAGTCTGAGGCACAATTCGATTGGAATTGAATTGACTAACAAAGTGGTTTTATCACTACACACATTATATACATTTAAAGTTGTGTTATCATCAAAATCAGCATAATGATCACGATCATGGAATCTATTTTTCCAAAATACAACTCAAAGATACTGTAATACTGATACATGTTTATAATTAAGACATGAAAAAAGGACACTAACGATTCTTGGCGTGGTAAAGGCGAAGCAATTTAGTTTGTGTTTGTCGGTAGGAAGCATAGTAGCATAAACATACATGGGTCCAAATCATATCATCAAAAACGATTATTATTGTTATTTCCCTTTAAATAACATTTTTTTTTAAAAAAAGAGAGACCAAAAAATAAACACAACCTTTACATCGAAATGGAAGGTTCATAGAGAATAGACGTAGGGAGACATGGGACACAATAAGACATCAAAGCATGGGCTCCATTCCATATTCTCTCAATCTCTTTATTGTTATGTATACCCGAATAAACAGTATTAATATGGGTCGCCATTTTAATTTCATCTAGTGTGTCTAGGTTGCACACATTCAACGTACATTGTCTCTCTTATCGTTCTATTTCTCTTCTTTTTGAATCTTTTAATCTCGACAAGTATCCACGACACGACGATAGGAAAGATCTATAGTGACGACATATTATATCAAGTGTGTGCAAGAAGAGATCATGCCTTAATAAAGTAACCGTAAAATAAAATAAAACAATATTTGCAGATGAATCTTAACTAAAAATCTAGGGTTATTGTGTATTGTCAATCAGATATATATATATATATATTTTTCTTGGTAAGTTCAGTTAGATATTTACTGTTATATGTTTAAAAATTAGTTCAATTCGAGGCTTAGAAAAGAACAATCTGAAGTTTCGAGAAAAAATTAATCAGCTCGTGAAACTAGATCCAGTAAAGGCCGCGCTTCAAAACCAAGGCCCAAATAAATTAAATGGGTATCAAATATTTCATGACCAAATTTCACAATGGGCTTTAGTATGCGTCTAACAGCATTTATCATATTTTTGGCGTTATCTCAAAAACCAAAATTTATATGATAGACTGCAAAAACGTTTCGTTGAATATTTTCGTAGAAGTTATTATAACAAGAACGAGTAGATAACATTACCAAACTTAGATGCACTTTGGTAAAAAGATGCCACCAGTAATTTATGGATATGAAAATATATATTTTTTTTCTCAGAGTCGTACTGTGATTTTAAATTTCTTTTAAAATAACAAATTTATAGGAAATTCATCTTTGTAATTAATTTATTTAACCCCACACGCAAAAAACTTTCTATATATATGAACCATAAATATGGATGCAGAATTTTGAAGACCAGGTCTGTTTCTGGATAGAATTTAACAAATGTTCCAACCTGTCCATCATAAATCAAATTATTGACTAAATTTTTTAATTTATCAATAACGCAGGATAAAAAATAAATCAATAAAATTTTGGATGGCTGTCATATTCAGTACATTCCGATTCAAACTATTGGCTATTTTTCTTTTGTTTTTATTACAATTAAAATAAAATATAAAGGGTAAAACCAGACACAAAGCCCTCTCTTTGGTCTCATTCTTATTGCTTTTTTCATGAAAAGCCAAAGCCAATATACAGTGTAAAGAAAAACTTAAGAAAAGAAAAAAAAATATTTTTGAAGACAATTCAAAGGGGATCTTGCAGAGGTCATGAGAGGCATGTATCAGTAAAAGAGGCACCTTCCTAATTTATTAGTGTTTTGGAGTTTTCTTCTACACATGTATGATTCATTTTTGTTATTGTAACCATAATTTCGGATATATTAACACTGGAAAAACGTACGGAAGCCCGAAACAAAATGTTTATACTTGGAATGGATGATTTATATACTTAATAGACGTTATAAATATAATCAAAGCTGGTTTTGGACCTAGAAAGACTATAAACTGTCTAAAATTGCATAGTTATAAAACAAAAGATTATTGCTACTGTTCAGTAAATCGATTATTCTATATTTATACTTACTTACCGTTGAATATATATAAGTAAATTGAAGTATATGAAATAGTGGTACTAAACAAATCTTAATCCAATTAAAACAAATTTTTGGTTAGAGGTGACTGTCTTGGTCTTAGGAGTATTTAGGCTCAGGATTTCAACGTTGGTTTTGAGAAAAGAAAAATATCTTAATCTTTTAAATGTGTTTCATGTGTAATCAACTAGTTATCTAAAATTAGGAAACATATGAGGATGAGAGACCTAAATTTTTATGGGTTATATAAGAAAAAGTCAATACTGTAGTAAAATGTTTTAAATCTTGGATCTACAAAAAAGAAATCTTGAAACCCGGTATAGAGTTGAAGATCACATACAATATACTAGATTGTTGCTTTGCAGTTTGCATGGCTTTTCTCCATTAGTTGGATATTTCTTTTTTGTTATAAATAATTTGGTTACCCTTTAGACAAAGGAGAGCGACTTCGTTAGCTTTATATATCCTCAGTGCCTTTTTGTCAATTTTTGCGTAAGAATATCTAACTAGTAAATTTTATTTTTAAGAAAAACAAGAATCTCTGATTACAGAGTTCCTTTTCAACGAAGACAAAAATTTGTTACAAAAAATAAAAATAATAACAAAATAAAGAATGCTTTTCAACGGGATGGAATAGCTATGACCTTTTTGCATGTATAGTATACGTAGGTGGCTTTATAGAGAAATACTCTTTGTTTTTTTCTTACTATATAATAATAACAATAGTAGTTAATGTGAATGAATCTAATAGACTGATAGGAATAAATTGGTGTGTATACCAGTAGAGATGACGCCAAAGGATGGATCCAATCCATGGTTCAGAATAAAGAGAGAATGACATAAGGATTCAGATGTGACGTGACATATTGGCCTCGATTACTTGGACTATGACATTTCAGACCTACCAATTTTTTTTTTTACAAAATTAATTAATTTATCCCAACCCAAAATTCTGATATATAATAATAACTAGAATACTACTCTAACAACATACAATTATATCAACATATTTTGTTTTTAGGTCAATCAAATACTATAATTTATCAACACAATATAGACTTAATTTTTCTTTCCAATGAGAATGTACCGTGTTTTACGTTTGCTTAATTATGGTATCATGTTTTGTTGCCGTCATATAGGTTGTTGTTAAGCTATTCTTTATTAGTGGTTTCACTTTCACCAGTAGTCCAGTAGTAGTAGTAGTAAGTAGCCCAGCTATTAAAAAAGTCTAACAAGCTTACAGCTTTTGAGATTAGTGTTGTACAGACAGTAATCAGTTTTTGTTGAATTAATTAAATAACAATCCAGAGATTAGACCGGATGTAAAAACAAAAACCGAAAGAAAAAGAAAAAAAGAGAGAGAGAGTTAAATCAATTGAATCAGTCCTTTGCAGTACAGTATCGTTTTTGTGATAAAAAATTAAATAAAAATTAAATTCATATGGGAAAAAGGCCCAATGGGCTATTTATTTTTGTTCTTTAATTTTTTTTCCTAAAATTCAAGCATGCGAATCGCAGCAAATAAAAGAAGAAAGAAAAGAAAAAGAAAGAGAGAGAGAGAGAGAGAGACATGCTCTGTTAAGTGGTCGCTGTCTTCACTCTCTAATCTTCCCCTCTGTGTTATTTTTTTGTTGGCAGTTGAAATTTTTGCTCTCTCTTCTCTGCCTCTCTCTGCATGCAAAATCTAATTTTAGATTTCGTGTTGGATTCTCTCTTCTTTAAATTCCCCAATCTACCCCTCTCTCATCAAACGTCAACGTTAATCTCTCTCTCTCTCTCTCTCTCACGTACAAATTTTTTATTTTATTTATTTGATAGTATGATTTATTGTGAATTTTTAATGATTTGTCTATTATTGTGTTTCTCCTTTCTCTTTCACCATACATGCAAAATCTCCTGCATTTCTGTCTCGTTCGGGTAATTATGTTCAATATTAGTGGTCCTAATTCCCCCCCCAACCTCTCAAATTATATCCTTTAGTGTTGTGACCCAAAAATATATANTTTTTTTTTTTTTTTTTTTTTTTCTTGTACGTGTGTGTGTGTATGTGTTTTTTTTTAAGTTCAATAACTACTCACATGTGATTTATATCTCTCGATAAATTTTTGGTATTTTGAAATTGGAGTTATTCATATCAATGAATTTTAAGCATTAATACATATACGCTGACATTACCAACCAAATGTTTCTGCTTTTATGGATAGTTCTATATGTTGCACTTGCTTATAGATACTAGATAAAAACTGGTTTATTATTATTCATTTAAAACTCCGTATCCAAACACACACAGAAAAAAAGTGGACCACAATTGGGAGATCCCTCGTTTTGTTTTTGCTTTTGGTTAACACAACTAGATCATTAAGCTTCTGATATACTAAATGTATATATATAAGTCGAGTTTGTTCAGTGTTCACTGTTCAGGAATAATCTCGTGTAGTCCTACTTGAACAAGAGAGGTCGATATACATTAACACGTGAATTTTTGGACGACCGTACAATCAAAGAAGATATGGTATTGATCTAATACATATTCGAGTAAGAGAATAGAATCCAAGATAAGGATGAAAGTCTAACAGAGTACTACTACACACAGCTAAGATATACATGTACATGAGTCGAATATATATATATATTTCACTCCAATTATTATTTTAGTCACTCAACAAAAATATAAATTTCAATATTCAAGACAGTTTAATTCTTTATTTTTATGGTCCCCATATTTATAGATTCGCCTAAGGTGATTCAGTTTTCTGATTTTATATCCTTTATATGCGAAATTGATATATGTAAAAAAAAAAAAAAAGAACATTGAGATAATGCCGTTATGCCATTATGCAGTAGTACATTGTGTGTTAATTACCAGAATAAGACTATAAGTCTATAACGGTCCCGATTATAGAATAATAACGTTGTGTTAAAAACCTATGCATGTAGAATTATTTTTTCTTTACTTTTTTTTTTTTTGATCGCCTTCCAGAGATTATGTTAATCTTACAAATTTCCTCTTCATTGTTTATAGTAAGGTTTAAAACAAATACGTAGCTCGTAGGGATAGAAAGGTCACGTCAGCATGAAGCCAACGACTCGTCTCTGACCTAAAGATATCTACAGCTGCTTCGCCTGTGAGTAGAGAGAAGAAATTGAATGATGAGAGATCTCATCAAGGCGTTTCACGTTTGCGTTCTTTGTCGCGATTTTGGCGGTTGTTGACTTTTTTCTATTATGTCGTTGTTTGACTAATTGTCAAGCTTTCTAATCAAGAAAACTATATTTCAAAAACAAAATTAAGAAAAAAAGGAAAAAAAAAAACTATTCTCGAAAAGACATAAATAAAACTGGAAATTAAAAATGGTATATATGTTTGGTGGAATATATAATCATTACCAAAATCAAAGGAACGAGAGAGGGACCTCTTCGAGCATATGATTTCCCTCCTAAACAACTGCTCCCACTATCCTTTTTTACTTCCAACAAAATCATTCACACGAGATAATCTGTCTCGTGATCACTTTCATGCAAAATTAAACTTAAATCTTTGGTAATATTTTTCAAAATTATTGCTGTTTTTTTGGTCGATTATTTGGTAATACTATATGTGGGATGTACACATCCACAATCTTATCAATCATTGATCTCCGATTACTTACACCGCGCATAATCTTATCAAGAAACAATGACTTTGTATTCTTAGTTGACTTGATCGTAATGTAATATAAGTTTTTCCAATAATATATCAGAACAGCCGAAAATACACAATAGAGTTTGGCACTTAAGCATTATTGCCTTCTAGTCGAAGGAAATTTTGTTATTATATCCCTCGTGGGGAAAAATCAAGTCTAATATGCTCATGTAAAGGATATTTTAATGCTTTAATCATCAAAATAAAAGTTTGTTGCTTTTAAAGGTTAACACCGCTTAATTCATCATTAGGAGAATATTAACTTTGATCCAAATTTCCAAATACCCTTTTTACCCAAAAAGAATATTTCGGCATTTTTTAATATTTGTAAAAAAATTGGTTGGAATTCTATAACCACATGTTTCGACGTAAAATTGGGTTAACCATATAGTTTTTCTTAAGTAAACAAAAAAACCTAATTTACACATTTATATATCTCCTCGATCAAAAATGTTATCATAAGTCTTGATTTTAATTTAAATTCCCTCTGCTGCGTGCTTGCAGGTATTTGACCAGCGACTATACATTGAAAGCAAAATATCCAGCAGGGATGAGAGAGAGCATGGTTCACATCCCACATTCAATATCTTTGTCTTCGTTATTTTTTAAAAGAAATTTCCAACAGAGAAAAAAACGTTTCCTGCTCTGATGGGAAGATAATTGCAAAATTATATATATTTTTTTTCTTGTCCACCTGTCTTGAAAAATTACCATATCTCAAAACTAATATTGATCAATTTTACTAAAATTAGTTCCATTTTAAAGAACTGCAAAAAAAAAAAAAGAGATATTTAAGTCAAAGTAATTAAAGATGGATGGGTGGTTTCTTCAGCAAAACGGCGCCGTAGAGATGTCTTATCCTACATTACAGCTGGTTGTGGCAGACATCATAGGGCCTACGTATATTTGAGCTTTACTGTACGTAAAGCTTTAACATATCTAGTTAGTAGTTCTCACTGTACAAACAACAAAATCTAATTCATAAACATATATATAAATACGAATATCTTACGTTACGTATTATTGATAGCCTTTTTCGCAAATTTCTAAACTAATCTATCAAGTATCAACCGTGAACAACAAAACTATCTTAAACCAAAATCTTTGAGTCGTGCATTGGGATCTAGTTCCTTTTTTTCACCCAAAAGAATCTCCTTACATCGACCGGTTAAAGTAATTAGCACCACATAATTATAATTTGTTGCTGAAGGTACAAACATGTCACATATATAGAGACAGCATCGTTTACACAAATAATGTGAGATGTATTGCAAATCAAATATAAATACGAGCAGCGACCCACTTGGTTTAATATTTTTGGAAGATAACGAAATAAAAAGATGAGTTCAAAGGATACAGAGCTATATATGTCGGGTCATTTAGAGCCGTGACTAAAAGTTTCGTCGTAATTTCTACGGTCGGTCATGAGAAATTTTGGACTTTTCTTATGGACTTCTGTATACTTTTTGTCGGACTATAGATCTGTATTCGTATCTCTCTTTCTTTATATTCCAATAATGAAACGTAAATTCACGATAAGAAAGACGTCTTTTATTTACATATTTTAAATTTAATGTTATTGATTTTGGAAATGAGTCATACACAATGTTTAAAGTTTAATGGTATCCAATTTAGAAAATGTTTGGAGAGTGCGTTCGAATGTCCTACCACCATATCGTACCAACTCGTATGGGTTTATTATCTAGTAGTATATAGGTCTTTTTTCCAGTGTCTTTATAATTTAACAACTCTAGCTTATTTAATAAATCTAAGCTAAATATCTCGAATTTTCTGATCTTTAAATGCTAAAGAATATTGAATTAATGAGTTTATGGTTAAATGATAGCTGAAAAAAGTTATGAATGATTGCAATAGAATGGCATAAACATATCAATTACAATAGAAAAAAGAAATACGTGGTAAAATCATCAAAACGTTAGAAGCAAACAGAAAATTCCTTAAGTGATAAATTTAAATATGCATAATTAACCAAATTTAAATATGCATAATTAACCAAATTTAAATATGCATAATTAACCAAAAAAAAAGTTTGACTATATTTTTCTAGGGATAATTTGTTTCTGTAAGAGATCGAGAACTATTATATCTTACAAAAAAAAAAATTGTTCTCGTTCAGATAATTTAATAATTTTATCTACTATCAAATCAACCAAAGTGTGTTTTTGCTGTCATTAGTTGTAATGTAACTCGTCACATAGCCATATAGTTTTTTTAAGTTTGAAATATTTCCAAAGACTTTACAAAAAACAATACTTATAATAAAAAAATAATGTGGAATTTGTAGGGCTAAAAGCGAAAAAATAAAAATAGAAATAAAACAAAAATAAAAGTAAAGAAACGTCTTTCTCAATAAGAACACAGATCCCAACGGATTCAAACAGCAAAAATTGTGCTTTGCTCTTCTTCTCTTATAATATATCCTCTCTCAAAAACCCTCTCTACTACTACTTCCTTTGCTTTCTCTCTTCCGTTACAAAGAAAAAACAAAACTTTGAAAAAAATGGTGTGTTCGTTGTGTATCCAATGATTGGGTTTTAAGCTTACTACTTCGAGAGATTATAAAAACAAAGAGAGAGAGAGAGAGAGTGAAGTTATATTATAGAAAGAAGAGAGAACATGAAGTCTTTTTGTGATAATGATGAGAATAATCACAGCAATACGACTAATTTGTTAGGGTTCTCATTGTCTTCGAATATGATGAAAATGGGAGGAAGAGGAGGTGGAGAAGCTATTTACTCGTCTACAACTTCGTCAGCTGCAACTTCTTCTTCTTCTGTTCCACCTCAGCTTGTCGTTGGTGATAACAGTAACAACTACGGTGTTTGCTATGGATCTAACTCAACTGGTGAAATCTATTCTCACATGTCTGTGATGCCACTCAGATCTGACGGTTCTCTTTGCTTAATGGAAGCTCTCAACAGATCTTCTCACTCAAACCATCATCAAGGTTAGTAGTAGTACTTAGTAGTTAGTAATGTTCTTTTATTTTACTTAAGTGTTTGATGTTTGTGTCTTGTCTGATGGGAACATGTTTGGTTTTAAGGATTTATTTATTTTTACTTAGGACATTTTCTGGTTTTTTTTTTTTTTAAGATTCATCTCCAAAGATGGAGGATTTCTTTGGGACCCATCATCACAACAACACAAGTCACAAAGAAGCCATGGATCTTAGCTTAGATAGTTTATTCTACAACACCACTCATGAGCCAAACACAGCTACAAACTTTCAAGAGTTCTTTAGCTTCCCTCAAACCAGAAACCACCATGAGGGAGAAACTAGAAATTACGAGAATGACCCTGGTTTGACACATGGAGGGTCTTTTAATGTAGGGGTATATGGGGAATTTCAACAGTCACTGAGCTTATCCATGAGCCCTGGGTCACAATCTAGTTGCATCACTGGCTCTCACCACCACCACCAGACCCAACAAAACCACCAAAGCCAAAACCAAAACCACCACCAGATCTCTGAAGCTCTTGTTGATACCAGTGTTGGGTTCGAGACTACGACAATGGTGGCTGCGAAGAAGAAGAGGGGACAAGAGGAAGTTGTAGTTGTTGGTCAGAAACCCATTGTTCATAGAAAATCTATTGATACTTTTGGACAACGAACTTCTCAATACCGAGGCGTTACAAGGTTTTTTTTGTACTTTATAATATATTAAACTTATTTGACTTTGGTTAGTAAATGTTTTCATGTACTTATATATTCGATGGTTTTAATCATGTGAAACAGACACAGATGGACTGGTAGATATGAAGCTCATCTATGGGACAATAGTTTCAAGAAAGAAGGTCATAGCAGAAAAGGAAGACAAGGTTTAATTAGTGCTCTTTTATTTTATTAGAATATATAATTATCTTTAAGCTAAAGATGGAAACATTTTTATAAGATTTTATTATCTAACGTATTACTGACATTGAGTTTCTTTTTTTTTTTTTTCTCTATGTGTGATTATGATTTGATGATCTTCATCTCAGTTTATCTTGGTAAGTACAACACTTCAATCTTCATGGATTCATTATTTCCCCCCACAAATTTCTCGGGAAAATAATGATGGATTTTGACTGCTTTTTGTTTTGTTTTGTTTGATTGAATCTTTTTTTAGGAGGTTATGATATGGAGGAGAAAGCTGCTCGAGCATATGATCTTGCTGCACTCAAGTACTGGGGTCCCTCTACTCACACCAATTTCTCTGTAAATCATTCTTTTGCTCTTTCCTTTTAATTCTTTTTTCCCCCCTACTTTGTTGTGTTATCTCTTTGACTTTGATGTATTTATAATTTTAATAATACGTTAATTTTATTTTTAAAAGGTGGAGAATTATCAGAAAGAGATTGATGACATGAAGAACATGACTAGACAAGAATATGTCGCGCATTTGAGAAGGAAGAGCAGTGGTTTCTCTAGGGGTGCTTCCATCTACAGAGGAGTCACTAGGTCTTTTTACATTTTCCCTTTATTTAACTTTATAATATATAGTTCATTGAAAACATATTGACTTTGTGTGTCTCTTAATAGACATCACCAGCATGGAAGGTGGCAAGCTCGGATTGGTAGAGTTGCCGGAAACAAAGATCTCTACCTTGGAACTTTTGGTAATATATGCCCGACGATTTTGGTTGATAAAATCCATTTGTCACATTTCTTGTGTCTCACGGAATGTTTTTAACGGTATTAGGAACTCAAGAAGAAGCTGCAGAAGCCTACGATGTAGCAGCAATCAAGTTCCGTGGCACAAACGCTGTGACTAACTTTGATATCACGAGGTACGATGTTGAGCGCATAATGTCTAGTAACACACTTCTGTCTGGAGAGTTAGCTCGAAGGAACAACAACAGCGTTGTCGTCTGCAACAATGATGACCAAACCGCTCTAACCGCTGTTCTGGACGGTGGTTCTAAAGCGAGCAGTCCCGAGAGAGTTTTGAGTTTTCCGGCGATATTCGCGTTGCCTCAAGTTGGTCCGAAGATGTTCGGAGCAAATGTTGTCGGAAATATGAGTCCTTGGTCTTCAAACCCTAATGCTGAGCTTAAGACCGTTGCTCTTACTTTGCCTCAGATGCCTGTTTTCGCTGCTTGGGCTGATTCTTGATTGAAATCTAAAAGACTAACTCTGGTTTCCTTGGTTTAGTTTGCCAAGTGTTTCGGTTTATTTCCGGTTTTACCCGGTTTGGATTAAAATTCGGTTTAGTTTCATCGGTCGGTATAAATAGTATTTTGCTTAGGAGCGGTATATGTTTCTTTTGAGTAGTATTCATGTGAAACAGAATGAATCTCTCTATAACATATGATTTTAATGAATCTCCTTTGCTACTCCTTGGCTGTTCTTTACACATATTCATACGTTGAAACGACACGAAATGATGATTACTTAATATAAACTATGCGAGAACTAATATGGTTATTCAGGAAACACGAACATATTAAGTAATTGATTATGATGGCTATGATAGTTTTGGCAATTGATTAGAATATATGGTAAAGAAAATATGTAAAGGGGAATGTGCATGGAGTTGAAATGACCCATAACTAATAATTAGGTTTCTTGTCACTTTATTTTTTGCCTTTGATATACATTGTTCTTTTAAGTACACGGAAATAATAATAAGATGAATGGTAAAATATGAAATGTCTCTCCAATAATGCGATTTTTGCTTTATTGACCATATCGTCCCACAACAATCCAACATACCTTCACCACCTCATTTCTAAATTCTCTCCTTTTGTCTCTTTTTCACACCCCACCCGTATCAGCTTTTCCCTAAAGTTTCACCATAAATTTAAAATATTCCCTCCATCCATAATATTTACGGATTTTTTTAAAAATTTAAATCAATTTTTTAAAGATTATTTTATATCTAAAATTTGAAGAATTTATTGCTTGGAAACTTTTAAAGAACCACTTACTATGAAATAAATTATGGGGCAGCGAAATTACTGTTAATCCATACGTGGGGTAAATGAAGTAGTTCAAAGTTGAAACCTTTGATTTTAATTTTCTGAACAGTGTGTCATTCGCACGTGTTTTCCCAGTATCTCAGACGTGTGGATGCGTTTGACGCACAAACTCGGACGCGAAAAAAAAAAGTTTATTGGGCCGTGGACAAGTTTAATTACAAATTTGGTAATTTGGGCCACAATTGCAGTTTTGGCCTTTTCGACTATATGATTTCGAGTTGGGATATTGTTTTGGAAGTTATGTAGGGTTGGAAACATTTTAGTCCACACAGAGTCATATTGTTGGGGGATTTTTATATTTTTGAATCGAATTAAATGACACATTAACTGCTTCAAAAATGTGACTTTTGTTTGTTATACGAACTAATATATGAAGGCAGTATGCTTCCACGTTTGATTAGTACTATTGTTGTCACATGGGGTCATCATCGATATATTTTGACACCAAACTGTGAAAAACTGATCTTATTATACAAAATGGTAATTAACGACACCATCTATTAAGGTAAAACAAATCAGAATCATTCTCCTAGTTTAATGATTCTAGAAACTTCCTTAGTTAGAGAATATAATACTATATTTTTAATTAGTTCTGTTACTAAGATTTTGTTTTGTTTTGTATTTTAGCTAATTTACTTCAGGTTAAAGCTTTACTTATATATATATATATAATTTATTGGTCCAACAATATGAAAATATGAGAACAAGACACGGACTTGGTTTCACAACCACAACTTCTCTTTCTTTTTTTGTTTCTACCTTGAAATAAAAATTTCATCAAAATCGTCTCTAAGCCTTTAGAAAACAACGCATCGTTTCGTTAAAAACCAAAAAAAAAACCACACCGGCATTGGCCGCTTGAGAGCGGCGGCGTAGGAGAATGGAAGCGCCGTCGATTGTCGTTGATCACTTGGTTCTGACAACGTTCTTAGCCTCTCTGTTCGCGTCTCTGTTTCTTTATCTCTTCTCGCAGCGACGCCGAAGCAAAGAGAATTCGAAACGTAGCGAGAGAACTCAGAGAAGAATCGATAAAACCCTAACGGTGAAATCTGGGGATGGTGTTGGTGTTGATATTATCATTGTTGGTGCTGGTGTCGCTGGTGCTGCCCTCGCTCATACCCTCGGAAAGGTTTGATCTTTTTGTAACTTTTTTATTCGTTGGGATGATTTTTGTAATGTCTTTTAGTTCAGAAATTGTTTATTAATTATTGAATTGGTTGTTTGAATCTTGTTGAATTGTTTATTAGTTTCTCGTTGTGTAGCTTAATCAAATCTTGCAACACAAGCTATTAGGTTACCCAAAGATGTGATTTTTTTTTTCTTCTATGGATAAAGTTTCTAACTTTCGTGTTAATATTTTTCGCATTCACAAAATCCTCGTGATCCTTATTAATTTACGGGTGCTTGTTGCGGTTTTGGTGGTTTCTAGTTGCGTCACGGAATCAAAGTTAAGCTCTTTTTGGCTGTTGTGTGTGTGTGTGTGTGTGTAGGAAGGAAGAAGAGTTCACGTTATAGAAAGAGACTTAACAGAACCTGATCGAATTGTCGGTGAATTGCTTCAACCTGGTGGTTACTTGAAGTTAATCGAACTCGGGCTTGAAGGTAAAAAACTAAATCTACGAATAAAGATCAGATCTTTTGTTTGGATTAGTTATCTTATCTGACTTGTGTGACTGGTGGTTGTTGTAGATTGTGTGAAGGAGATAGATGCGCAGAGAGTTCTTGGTTATGCTCTCTTCAAAGATGGGAAACACACTAAACTCTCTTACCCTTTGGATCAGTTTGATTCGGATGTTGCGGGTCGTAGCTTTCACAATGGGAGATTTGTGCAGAGGATGCGTGAGAAAGCTTCAACACTTCCCAAGTAACAATTTATTGATTTTTTGATGCATTTTGAAAGCACACACATCTGTTACTTTCTTAGTGGTTGTAAAGTTGATTTGAGTTGTTGATGCTTGATATCAGTGTTCGAATGGAGCAAGGAACAGTGACATCGTTGGTGGAAGAAAACGGAATAATCAAAGGTGTTCAATACAAAACCAAAGATGGCCAAGAGCTTAAATCTTTTGCTCCTCTCACCATTGTTTGTGATGGTTGTTTCTCCAACTTGCGTCGCTCTCTCTGCAAACCTAAGGTCTGTAACATGGTTGTTTAAGTTTCGATTTCATCATTTGGTATTGGTTTCAGATTGGATCGTTTTATCTTGATTTGCTCTGTTTTGTGGTTCTAACACTCTCTTATCAGGTGGAGGTACCATCTAACTTCGTAGGTCTCGTCTTAGAGAATTGTGAACTTCCATTTCCAAATCATGGACACGTCGTTCTTGGTGATCCATCACCTATTTTATTCTATCCAATCAGCAGCTCTGAAGTCCGTTGCTTGGTCGACGTACCCGGTTCAAAACTTCCTTCACTCGCAAGTGGTGAAATGGCTACTTATCTCAAAACAATGGTAGCACCGCAGGTACCTCCTCAGATCCGTGACGCTTTCATCTCCGCTGTCGAAAAAGGTAACATAAGAACAATGCCGAACCGAAGCATGCCTGCAGACCCTATTCCTACACCAGGAGCTTTACTTCTAGGTGATGCGTTCAACATGCGTCATCCTCTTACTGGAGGTGGTATGACTGTTGCTTTGTCTGATATAGTTATCCTCCGCAACCTACTGCACCCGCTCACGAACTTAACCGACAAAGAATCCTTATCCAAATACATTGAATCATTCTACACGTTGCGTAAACCGGTTGCTTCAACCATCAATACGCTCGCTGGAGCTCTGTATAAAGTGTTTTTGGCATCTCCTGATGATGCTAGAAGCGAAATGCGTCGAGCTTGTTTTGATTATCTTAGCCTTGGAGGGGTGTGTTCGTCTGGACCAGTAGCTTTGCTCTCTGGTTTGAACCCGCGACCTATGAGCCTTGTTCTTCATTTCTTCGCTGTTGCGATTTTCGGGGTTGGTCGTTTGCTTGTACCTCTCCCTTCTGTTAAACGTTTATGGCTCGGAGCTAGACTAATCTCGGTACGTTCTTGTAACTCTTGAAACACTAGTTTTGATATCTATGTTTAAAATCTTGAATGTTTTTTTGCTTGTGTTGTGTGAAACAGAGTGCTTCAGGGATTATATTTCCAATAATAAAAGCAGAAGGTGTGAGGCAAATGTTCTTCCCTCGAACTATTCCTGCCATTTACAGAGCTCCTCCTACTCCTGCTCTGAAGATTTCTCAAGTGTAAGAATAGCTTATTTGCTGTTACGGTTTGAATGAACCGGGTGGTTTGATTTGGTCTTTACGAACTTATGGTTTGAAATGTGTATCCATCAGCTTGAACAGAATCATCAAGTAAATAAGTATTAAGTACAGTATCTTTGTTAATTGTTATTATAGAAACTATGTGTTTTGCATAATAATGTTCAACGCAACGTACAATATAGAAATCATGCATGTTGCTCCTACTCATAACAACACAAAACAACAGTTAAGAGGCCCAAGTGTTGTATACGTTGAAGTCCACATTCAGAATTTTCTTTCTTATCCAACATAAAAGAACGAGTTTGTTTGTTGGGGGCCTGTAAGCTGAAAACTAAAATTGATGGCTTTTGCCATTGCAAAAGAATCTCTTAGAGATATTGTAAACGAGACCCTAATTTAAGTTAAATGAAAATCTATTTGTCCAAAAAAAAAAAAAGATTGGAATCCTTCTCAAGTGCAATGATGTTTTATACTAAAAGTTGAATTTGACAGTCCATTTTGATCAATCTTTATTTACCTATTAACAAACTAGAAAATGACATAATAGATAGATTTGTCAATCACCTTCAACTAAGAAACAAGAGGGAATGGGCGACATATACGTTTAAGGAGTGGAGCCACAATATTAGCCCAAATCTAAATGCCACAAACCTAACATTCTCATTGTGATGTTGCGTCTCTTTATTACCATTATCATATTGTAACTGTATAGCCTTCCTAGGGGCGGAGTTAGATTGTTTTCTTTTAGCTTTTTGGGTTAATTTTTTTACTGAGTTTTTTTTTTTTCGTTTTACCGTTTAGTGAGTGTTTCCAAAAATTTAGTGAGTCATTATTGACACAAATAAAGATATAATTAGGGAAGACTTTGTAATTTTATTTCAGACAGAGAAAAAGAAGAAAAAAAGTAAAAAGTAAGTTGATTAAAAATATGATAATGTTAGGACATCGGTTTCAAATCTGGCACTCCCATACACAAACAAGCCCCCCACGCACGCACACGCACCTACGTAACGTCTCCACTCTCCACCATAAATTAATCTCTCTTTCTCCAACTATTTCATCACACATTGCTGTACACCATTAATATCTTTGTTGACATTTTAAATTTCATCGTTCAGTCTAATTTAATTCTCTATGTCCCAATTTGATATATGTCCTCCATGGCAAAGTTTCCATTTTAACAATACGTAGAGAAATATAAAAATTTTGATTTTCTTTTTAAACGAGTACAAATTACATCGTAGAGAAACTAAGTTACTCAAGTTAATATTGTTATTTTTTTGAGAAACAGCTTCTTCATATATTTTGTTTAAGTAACAACAGATCAACATATTACGAGTTTTAGTAATTTTATGTATAAGCTGAATGACAAGACGTTATTATATATACAAAGACTTTATAATTTGTATTAGATCATATGGATAATAAACTTATTTGTATTAGATCATATGGATAATATACGGATAAAGTTGACGACACAATATATGTACGTGCGTAACTTTCGTTGACTTCGACAATGTAGGTATAGATAGTCATAGACCAAGTATGCAACTTGTTGTTAACAACACACAAGAAGGACACATCAACGCCTAATTAATCACTACACAAACATGTAAGCTTCCAAGAAATCACGGTTTTATTTGTGAATCATTATCATTCCGTGTACAATTTGCGTAGTGTTTCATTTCCTCCAACTTGTACGGACATTAAATAACTCAACTTTAAAACCTCACATGTCTAGTTTCTTTTGGACAATAAGATCCCTCAATTATTCAAATCTAAAATAAATCTCCAGACCTAATTAATAGTTCAAGAATAGACGCATATTTGTAATTCTCTAGGATTTGTAGTTCTCATATTTACAATGGGGAAAACAAAAAAAATGCGTCTCAGAGAAATTGATTTTTTGACTTCAACCAAAACAATGACCATTTTTATTCAACGTTACCAATTACTACTGTCATAAGAGTCAAATGTACGACATATATAATTGGATAACATTTGAATTTTTTGTCACAATGAAAAGATATCGATCGAGCTGTTTTTTGTTTTTATTTAGAAAGGAGGAAGAGACAAAAGAAGTAATGTAAAGTTGAAGGTGGATGGGATGAAGAAGGGGTCCTACGATATGGAGGAGGTGAAGCAAACTGGTCCATAGAGTGTCTCTCCTAGGAATTTCTTGAGGATCGGAGCAACGTGAACGTCACGTTAGTTGTCACTCAATTTGAATCGTACCCAGATAGATTGTTAAAATAATAATTCTTATATACATTGGTAATACTATAAAACCCACTCCATGGAAATTCACATCGTGCCTATTAATTTTGTATAAATTTGTAGACACAAAATGATATATGACACTGTGGGACATATATACGTTTGGGCTTTCACGTGCTCATTCTCTTACATCCTTGATCATTTGTTTCTTAAAATTTGGATCATTCTCACTCTAAATCAATTTCTTAAACAAGTACATTTTGTTGCTCACAATTTCTATCAAAATCGCTACACTAATAAACTCTAATTTGAGTACTATGAAATATGTCATTTTGCACAAAAGTAAAACCAATCTCCACAGATCAATTTCTTTTTATCGTTACACTAACGCATTCAAAATTTATGAGTCATTTAACTTTATATTTGTTTGTTCGTTTTTCTCCTCTAAAAAAAACATTAAATAAAATCTAACACAATCTTTAAATTGTGGAAAATGGAGATCATCTCAATGACTACTTTTTAATTTATTTAACGACTAGTATATGCTTTGGGATTTGCACTCCTTTTGGAATTATACATCAGCTTGTCTTTACTTAGTGTTGTTAAGCTTAAAGGTCACAAAGTGCATCAAAGAATCAGATCAAAGCAAGGTCGTGTCGGAAGATATACATATGGACCCATTTTTGTTGCATCTCAAGAAAATATAAGGACCCTATTATAATCCTTCGGTGTTCCTTTGTTAATTCTGGTCGACCTTTTGTTATTTACTACTATGTGCATCAGTGCATGCATAAGAAAATATATCAAAACTGGTTAATTTTAAGAAGAAAGGAAAAAATATCCATATTATAGTGATTTGGTTTGAAAAATGTTACGGTATCTCAAGCTGAAGAATATTGTCTGGCAAGCTATTAATTCTGACCATGGTTTGACTAAATCCACCTATAAATCAATGAATATCAAACTAAACATACATATATTTGGTAATTTCGGTCGTCCAAATCGTACAAGAGCATTGAATAACATAGTCAAAAGTTTGTCGCCAAATAACTATTAAAAATCTATAAATCATGAAGGTCAAAAAGTGAGAGAACGAAGCAACTCTGAAAATTCGTATCGGAAAAGTTGAGAACAAGGAAAAAAAAAAACTAGAGGACTTCCACTTCCAGCAACTAGATAAGATATTTAGTGTTTACATTAAACAAGAAGTATTAGGCGGATAAAAATATACATACACATGCATACCACTCTCTCTATATGGTAACTAAATAACTTCTCATACGTATATTTATACAAAGCTTTCGGAAAAGTCAGGTGACTCTGAGCTGTTTCTCACATTTATTCCCTTTATCTTTATATGTATATTGTTTACTTACTTTTTCGTTCGTGTAAGGTTATTTAATCCATGAAAATAGTAGTCTTTTTTCGGAAAAGAATAATATACTCGCTAAGAAAGAAAAACCATAAGAAGTTAGCCTACTTTGATGTTTTGGTCTAAAATTAATAAGGTGTGGTGATCACAATGAATGCTTACAATGGGACACTCATTAATCAGGGAGCTATAAACTAAGGGCGCGTTTACTGGACGGCCGGTTTAGTAAGTTGTTGAACAATAATAACTGTTGTTCATTTGTATTTTTCTCATTATTATTTTTTAACATTTTACCAGGTGGCAATCGTTGAGCCGACATGTGTTTAAAGTTTATAAACTGAAAAAACATGTTAGTTTATGTGATTCGGTATCATAAAATGGATACATTTTTCAGTTTTGGGAAATACAAATTGAGAATGAGAAATGAAAGAATGAGTATGAATTTTCACACCTCAAAAAAAAAGGAGAAGTTAATTAATACTATTGGTTCGATGTCAACCAGTATTTTTTATTTTGCCTAAAATAGGTACTTAAGAATTAATATTTTTGAGTGAGTGGTCATCATTATGCAGAAAGAAAAAAAAACACAAGAATTGAACTTGGTAATGTTATGTTCCGACACGTTTCCGGCGAGAACTAACTATTTCCTTCGTTCAAAGATTTCATCTCTTCCTTGTTCCCATTAGTTTATTAAAACGTTCTATACACGTCATCAAGCATATGCATGGTAATATAATCTGGTTAGAGATTTTTTTTTTCTTCGAATAAAATTAGAGAAAATCTTATTTTGGAGTTAGCTGTTTCATCTTTTTCATACGATTATACGTTTGATGAATAAATAAAGCATATGCGTATTAAAATGGTCGTGTGGGGGGATGTGTTAATATGAAAAAATTAAATTAATACGAACAACAAAAGAAGCAAAATCTATGTAAAATATAAACAAAACATAAGTAAAAAAAGAAGCAAAATTTATGTAAAATATAAACAAAATAGAAGTAAAAAAAAAGTAAAATCTATGTAAAATATAAACAAAACGTAAGTAAAATATATTGATGTATACTCCCTCTGTTTCATAATAAGTGTCATTTTGACACTTTACACACAAATTAAGAAAACATATTTAAATATCTCTTATACCCTTAAAATTGATATTGACTCTTGATATTCTTCAATGAATATGAGGTTAAAGTTGGAAATTTATGCTTAATATTACATTGAAAATCTAAAATGACACTTAATTTGAAACAAAAAAATCAGGCCAAAATGACACTCTTTGTGAAACAGAGGGAGTACAAAATAGAATAATATATTGATGTATACAAAATAGAATAGCGATTATGTAACAACTCACACAACACCTTGACTACCACATAGTTCTAATATTTCTTAGTATCCCTGATTTATGTATAAACTAAACATACTACGGTAAGCAATTATTAATTTACAATAAAAAAAATTAACAATACACTAAACGATTTTTAAAACTTTTATCATGCCAACTCATCTTTTCACTATTGTCCAAAACCGTATAAAGAAAAATGTCGAAACAGGGAAGTTTAGTTCTACATGGAGTTAAATTGTGTTGCTAATACTCTTACTCAGAGAAGACTATTAGGTGATAGAGAAATGAAAATACAGCCGACACAGTTCTACAACATGTTTAGATGATCGAGCAGCGTGGTGGACCAACATTACAATTAACACGGTCCAAAGAGTCCCCAATTGTAACAATGACAACGATTTCACTATTCCATTTTTCCAATCTTAATTATTATTTTTATTTTATTGCCGATATAGTTTTAGTTAGTATTTTGTTTTTCTTAATTATTTCTCTGTGGGTCGCATTATATCCCATTTACATGGAGATTTCCTGTCGGTATGGCATCTCATTACTGTTCCTCCCTTTATACTACTCAATACTCTTATTTACTAACCAAAATTATTATAATATTATCTGATAGTGGTAAGTAAAATAACTTTGAACTCACGTAATCCAAAACTCCTCAAGCTCGATCATAAGCTCTTGAAGTTGAGCTCATCTGAGAGTGTTTGAGGGTCGGTGTGGACGGAAACGCGTGAATTGATTAAAATTCTTAATTAATTAAATACAAAATAATTGAATTAAAATAATCCAATATCTGACTGGTCAAATTCCTGTCGTGGGCTAGCATGAAAACTATATAAACACCCACACATGCCTAGAGACCTCTCGATCTTAGCTTACCTACAAACATCACTCACAAAACCAATCAAACACAACACCTTTTATTCTCTCTCAAAATCTTGATTTTCATATCTATTTTTCTCTCTCTCTTTCTCGACTTTGTACACCTACTCCCTAGAGCTAAATTAAACAAAATGGGTATCTTGTCAAAGAAAGCTACTTGTAACACACATGGCCAAGATTCTTCTTATTTTTTGGGTTGGGAAGAGTATGAGAAGAATCCTTACGACGAGATCAAGAACCCAGACGGCATTATCCAAATGGGTCTCGCAGAAAATCAGGTATGTAATTATATAATTACACTAATCATTAAATGAATACATTCGATAATGTATATAGTATCAAGTATATATATCTTACGGTCTTACTCTTACTTGTTTATCTTGCAGTTATCTTTCGATCTCATTGAATCATGGCTTGCTAAGAACCCGGACGCAGCAAATTTCCAAAGAGAAGGCCAATCTATTTTTCGGGAGTTAGCTCTCTTTCAAGATTATCATGGCCTTCCTTCCTTCAAGAATGTAAGATTATCCGGGCCCGAAATATTTATTGAAAACGATCAGACAATTAATTATTATCATGTTTAATGATAGTTTACTAAACCGGATTGTTTTGTCTTAAATATTTTCAGGCTATGGCGGATTTTATGTCGGAAAATAGAGGAAACCGAGTTTCTTTCGATCCAAAAAAGCTTGTCCTCACCGCTGGTGCTACTCCGGCTAACGAAACTCTCATGTTCTGTCTCGCTGATCGTGGAGATGCTTTTTTGATCCCTACGCCATATTATCCAGGGTTAGTTAACTTTTTGTCAAACCCTTGCTTCATTGACAAGTAACAAAAAAACTTACGCTAACTAAAATACTTTTATTTATTATTAAAATGCAGATTTGATAGGGATTTGAAATGGAGAACCGAAGCTGAGATTGTACCGATCCAGTGTACGAGTGCAAACGGATTCCGCATCACAAAATCTGCACTTGAAGAAGCCTACGAGCAAGCCCAAAAGCTTAACCTAAAAGTGAAAGGAGTCCTTATAACCAACCCATCTAACCCGTTGGGTACTACAACTACCCGAACCGAACTAAACCATCTTTTGGACTTCATCTCACGTAAGAAGATACATTTGATAAGTGATGAGATCTACTCGGGTACCGTTTTTGCTTCTCCCGGATTCATTAGCGTAATGGAGGTCCTCAAGGACAGAAAGCTCGAAAACACCGATGTTTTTAACCGAGTCCACATCGTGTACAGTTTGTCTAAAGATCTAGGCCTACCTGGTTTTCGCGTTGGCGTGATTTACTCCAACGATGACATTGTTGTCTCTGCAGCGACAAAAATGTCCAGTTTCGGTCTAATCTCTTCCCAAACACAATACCTCTTGTCCGCATTATTATCCGACAAAAACTTCACCAAAAACTACCTCGAAGAGAACCAGATCCGTCTCAAGAACCGACACAAGAAGCTTGTATCGGGTCTAGAGGCAGTTGGGATCGATTGTCTCAAGAGCAACGCCGGACTCTTCTGTTGGGTCGACATGAGACACCTATTGAAATCAAACACGTTCGAAGCTGAGATTGAACTATGGAAAAAGATCGTTTATGAGGTAAAGCTCAATATCTCTCCTGGTTCTTCGTGCCATTGCAACGAACCGGGTTGGTTTAGGGTTTGTTTCGCGAATATGAGCGAAGATACATTAAAGGTTGCGTTGGATAGATTGAAGGAGTTTGTTGATGGACCGTCGTCTACTACAAGAAGTCAAAGTGAACATCTAAGACTAAAGAATTTAAGGAAGATGAAAGTCTCTAATTGGGTTTTCCGGCTATCGTTTCACGACCGTGAACCCGAGGAACGATAGTCTGGTTTTTTTTCCTTTTTTAATAATTTAAGTGTAATAAGTATATGCTTTTTGTCATTATTTAAGGGTGATTGTTCGTCAAATATAATTTTTTCTTTTAATCAGAATTTTATGGTTTAGTATAGTTTTAAGGGGGGAAAAGTTCACTCAGTCCGTACGTGAAAACGGATAATGCAGAAGAAACTTATAATGATCTTTAAAAAGAAACTTATTTGTCAATATCTTTGTTTCAAATTTACGTAAAAAAGGTGCTACGTGTGATTTGCCGGCGACATTTCTGGTTGAGAAGCCGTAATTTGGGTCCGGCCAATAAATCCGCTCATTAATTATTATGTAATTAATTATATAACCTACTTCTTAGCACTATAGTAGTAGTAGACTATGTTCACATTTGCTAATCCTTTTGAAACAACTATAGGGGAATTCCTTTATTACTCTAGTTGACAAAAGAGATACAAATTGTTAATAATGATTCTCTCGAATCGCTTTAATTGGTTTCGAAGTGATCGATTTCGTTTAAATGACTTGTAAGTCAACGAAACCTACCATTGAAGTCAAAAGATGAACCCAACTTATATACACTCACAGCCACGTTAACATATCTACACACAGGTGTGTGGCGATCTGTTTTTATCGTGTAACTTCGAAATTATTTCCAATAATAAACTGTCGATTCATATAGAAACTAAGAAAGATGAATTAAATGTGAATTATCAAAATTAGGAGAGGAAATATATTAGTATTTGGAAGTAATCCAAAAAGTATATAGAGCATTCACATTTTCATTTTATAATCTTTAAACTTAAAAGTTAACTTAAAGTATTACAGTAAAATGTTTGGTGGCACCAATAAGACCAACCTCAACTAACTACTTTCTCTAATCAGAAACTAAATCTCTGCCCTGATGTTAGAGTAGTATATTTTAAATAATTTCAACAGTTATTTAATTGGGTCTAACGTCATTGGCGTGTACTTTACATGAGTCATGTGTGTGTGTATTCAGCTAGCGTGGGAATTAATATATTTGGTATAAAAGGGGTGAAAAACTTATAAACGACTTGTGGACTGGTCTACTATGTAATCAACATGAGAAATTAAAAAATAGTTTTTTTTTTCTTTTCAATTCACATGACTGTTCCTACTTAAATAAGAAAATAATACCTGAGCAATTGGTGAATATTATACCAAATACAAGTGATCCTAGAAAGGAAATTCTAAATATTAGTTTTTAACATCCCCGTATTTATATAATCGTTATGACTCCAACGGTAAATAATGCAAAGAGCCAAATAAAAATGAAATTAATAAAAGATGGATGTCTTCAAGAGGTAGTTGTCAAATGTCAAAGTGTCATGTGGGTTGCACATGGCAAAAGAAACACAGAGAACATCTGCTGAGATTTTCTGATTGGTCAGTTCGCAAATATATTCCACCATTTTATAAATATTCGACGGACCAACCTTGTAATATATAAATGTTTGTCGTATACTTCTCATTGGTGTTGCTCTGTTATGTTCGTGTCCATCTACGCATCCGGGGGCCACATGCCCATGGGCCTTGTTTGCTGCCACGTTTCTTCAAGTTGCGAATGTATACGAAATTACGAATGTTTTTTCTTTTCTTTCTTTGTTTTTTACGAATGTTACTGTTTTTTCCCGAAAAGAGATTTGACGATTTTACTATTTCATATTCTATCTTCGTATTGTATTTATTGTATATATGTTTTGGAAACCCTTGTATACTAATGAAAACAGGCACAAGAGCTTATTCCAAGAAACTACAGACGGTTGTAACTGTGTTCCGTAATTTTACCTTGTTTTTCAGCAATGTTGATTGTTATGCCTTGATTAAAATCAAACTAAAACCGAAATCTAAATCCAATTTTATATATTATAGGCACGTAAAGAACATTGGGCAGACAACAAATTTCATAGTCACACCTTTGTGTTGGAGACTAATGACATTGTTGTCTTTGTGGAATAGTATATGTTTAGATGTTTGGAACTTTGAGGACAATGACATTATGTTTTTTTTCAAAGAGCTTTAAGCTTTTTAGGTTTAGGGGATTTCTCTACATTCTCAACATTTTAAGTATTTTTGGCTCGATATTATATTAGTCTCAAAGTTTGGGTTTGATGTAACATCTGTTGATATATATGTAATTACACTGCACATGTGCCCAATTTAATCTCGCATATATTGGTCACTGGTAAGTTGAAATTATGTTGTAATAAGGGATGCACTCAAAAAGTATATATATCTTTTTTAGATAGAAAAATATATTTTGTATCCATATTCCATCAAATGTTCGCATGGCATGAAGACATTCAAAGTTGTTTATAATTCAAAGACAAAAGGCCGAAAGCAATTGTTGTCTCCAACACAAAAGTTTACCTTTATTCATCTTTTCAAATAAAGATTCGATCTTCTTTCTTGGTGAATATGATGACCATCATTTTTGGGATTTTCTCGTCTTTTATTCTTTCATTCTCATCAACATCTAATAATTTGCCATATGTGATGTGGCATACAAATACAATAGTAGTATTTTCCCGTTGATCTACCCAGAGATCGTAACGCTTACACAGTTATACTTATTTGGTAAAGCTAGTGGATGAGCCTAGTCTCTCAGTTTCAGTTTCCCACATTATAACAAAGATGGGCCAATGGAGAAGTGTTAGGGCCTAAAAGCCCATGAAATATATATAGCCTTCACTATGGTGAAGTTTGAGCCTTTTTATAAACTTCTTTTGTCTGCGACTAAACTTTACCCATTTCATAATAAACTTTTAAATCCAAAAGGTTTCAATGGTACATTACATACACGAAGGTCTATATTTTGTGGGTGTGACCAAGTCGATGCGCAAGTTGCTATATGCGGAAAGAAGTAAGCGAAACCAGAAGCATGTGATATTTTTTATTTGTCTTCTTTGGCGATAAAAGCAAATTGGTGGAAAAATTGTAATTGATTAGTTGGGTATACGTCCATTTCAAGCATTGCATCATCATTGTTCACACTTCATGCACTTAAATCACATGTATGTTTCATGGGAATTTGTGTGTAGTTTTGTAACAAAACGATATATGGACAGAAAGTATACATGGTGGAAAACATCATCTAAGAGAAATTTATATATAGCAACTGATAATAATAACCTGGACATAATTTATTGGTAAGTAAGATAATGTTCTTCGTTTTGGTCTTTGGTCCGAAAATAAATTATTGGGCCAAAGTCTAAAAACTTATGAGATAACCCAACAATATTCGACTTAACAAACCGATTAGCTCGAGTATTTTACAATAATATCAACCACATGGTACATAAATCTGTTACCGACAAAAATCATAAATTGTAATAGGCGTTAGTGTAACGACAGTAAGTAAACATTTAACAAATAATTAAAAGTGATAAGGATTTGACTTTTGTTACAAACTACAAATATGATGACGAGCTAAACTAGCGTTCATATGAAAATTATAAAATTTACATATTTATGTTTTAGATCCAACGACTCCCCCAAATAAAGTTGAAAACTATGTGTTGACACTTTGGGGATACATCACACTATTGTTTCACAAAGAGATTTTATCAATTGGTCAACTGCTTTTTGACTTTAATTATGGTATTTTATGATTTTCTATTGGTTTCCTACTCACTACTTACTACTATATACGCAAAATAATAGTATCATGATTATATGATTGAAGCTAACATAACAACGCCAAATACTATAATTCATGGAGTTATTATTAATTATCAAAACTATCCATATTATTTATGTATGTCGTCTAATACGTCTATGATTAACTAGACTAATGATGAACATCTTTGCAAAACTATTTGTGATCTTTAATTATTAGGTCTGATTCCTGATGTTTAACTCCAAGTCCTAGGATTCCCATTCTTTCAGCATCGCTCTTTATTACGACTTACGAGAGCATAAAGGCACCTTTTCGCATAAATAATGACCAACGATAAGTGAAATCAAACATTAAAAATAAAGAAATATAATAAAACGATACTATATCATTTATTCAAAGCAATAAACTTTCTGTAATACACTTCTAGGGTTTTGGTTCTTTTACGCCTTCAATAATCAAGAGATAACACACACACACACACAAAAAAACATGATCCAACCTAAGTACAGTGGCATCATATATGTATCTAATAAAGATCTAATATAATCAAAATCATCTACTCAATATCGTATAGAGGATAATCAACGAAGGAGCTAATATCATGATCCAAGTAGTTGTTGTTCAGCATCTCGGTTCCATGAAGCCCGATTGCTTGTGTGTTGATGTTGTTGGCTATCTCATTGAATAGCTCAGCTTGGAGATTCTCAAACCCGGTCATAAAGAACATATCGCGTTGATCACTTTGATTGACGGAGTAGTTGGACATCTGCAAAGAGGAATTAATACCGGTGCTACTACTACTACTACTACTCATGGAGTTCAATGATGGGGATGAATGATGATGATGATATGATGAAGCAGCTGCGTCATGATCAATATCAAACAAAACCTTGTTTGGTTCCCAAGAAAATGATTCCAATATCGGATTCTTGATCATGTTTTGTTCTTCCATGGCGAAGGATGTTATTGATGGATCCACCACCTGATCATACAATGTTTGGTTCGGTTTAGTGTTCTCGCCATGAAACATCTGGCTCTGATTTTGACTCGATGATGATGATGATGTTGTTCCACGCTCGAATTTGACATCAAGTTGTTGATGAAATGCTTTTCCTTGCTTGCTCAATAGCTTCTTCTTCAGCCTCGTGTTCCAATAGTTTTTGATATCATTGTCTGTTCTTCCCGGTAATTGTGAAGCAATAATAGACCACCTTCATCAACAAAATTTTAAAATAACAACACCAATTATTTTTTTCTGATCATAAAATTTGAAATAACATGTTATAGTGATAAGAAGGAAATTTAGATAATAAACCTGCTCCCAATAGTAATGTAAAGGCTGCAGATGATGTAATCTTCTTCATCGGTGAAGCCTCCATGCTTCAAGTTAGGCCTCAAGTAATTAAGCCATCTCAAACGACAACTCTTCCCGCACCTCTTAATCCCTTTCATCAATATGTAAAATTCTTAGTATTATATATCAAAACTATATATATATATATATATATATATATATATATATATATGTGAAAAATTAAAATCTAACAAATGAATTTCAAAGGATATATACCAATTCTCTGAGGGAGGGAAATCCAATTGTTGCCGGTGCCGTGTTTTTCGATGTAAGACTTAAGCACGGCGTCTTCCTCCGGCGACCATGGCCCTTTCTTCACCGCCGTCTTGTCGCAGCACGGTGCTCTTCCCATTATCTTTTTGATCTTTCACTTTTGAATTTTTGGATAGATTGTTTATTTCGCTTCCTCTCAATCTTGTTCTCTAGGTATTTTATCTTCTATAGTCTCTCTCTATCTATATATTATATATATGAGAAACTTAGCTTAGTGAACAATATTGACAAGTGGGTTTCTGTCTGTACGTATATGTATGTATGTAGACTATGTATATGGTGAGAAATAGGCATGATATCATCAGTAGAAGAATCAGTCTCCTAACATGCAAATAAATGTGAATATATGACTAAGAAATATTTTAATGATGCAAATTTTACAAAAGTAATACTAATATTTTATAAATATTTCTAGACTGAAAAGAGAGGAAATATAATAAAGAGACAAGAAATGGTTTTGTTGTTTGTCCGTGTGGTTCATTCAGCTTATAGGGTTTAGGACAAAATTACCTATTCATCTTTTTTTGGACTACGTTTTCTCATTATGTAATTATGGATTTATATTGAAAGTTGAAACCATCATATATAATCTTCTAGATGGAAAAGCATATGGCTGACTTGACCTGAGACTGAGAGACTGAGATCAACCCAGAGAATTAGTCCTGAAATTTTGAAAATAAAAAGAAGATTACGTTCTTTCTTTATTCCAGTTTACAAAAAGTAATTGGTTTACAAGAAAAAGAAAAAAGTACGAGAAAATATATTTTTAAAAAATGTCTAATGAAAACACCTTTTGTCAACACGTTAACGAGGAATCGGTCTTCTTGGTACGACGAGTATTTTAACGTCAGTTTAAATTTATATATACAATATGTTTGAGACTATCAGTTATATGTTAGTGTTACACCTTTGCCTAGAAAACAAAAAAAAAATTATGTGTTAAACCCACAAAAAGAGTGTTAATTAGTATAATTAATAGTATAGATAATCTCAAGCACTCTCTCTCATACATAAAATTATATTCTTTCAGTAATTAAAATAAAAATAAAAATGATTTACAATTGCAATAAAAATCAATCTAGTTTTGGAAGCCGAAAAACGAAATTATTATCAATTTGATTATGTCTACTCTCAACATATGAAAATGAATAAGACAAATTAAGCAGGTTAAACTTTTGAATTGTTGACTTCATTATTTAAAAAAATCTTTTTACTAGTCCACGAGACAATTCTCGGATAAGGTCTTTAAGACCATATCAATACTTTTATTTATAAATTTAACGATTGATAAAAGAATGCTCATTGATTTTTCTTCATTCTCAAAGGAAATCGAAACTTGATTAGGTGGATAACTGTGTTACGTAATAATCAAATCCTCTTCGTACTGAAAAAAAAAAACTAATAATATCACATTCCTAATATCGTTGACAAAAAGATCTCAGCTTTCGAAAAAGTCTTTTAAGTCACGGTCTATTTTGAAAGCCCAGCCCATATTGTTATACGCCTGACCAATTAATGAGCCCAAACGGTCTATTTATAAAGCCCAGCCCATATTGTTATACGCCGGACCATTAATGAGCCCAAAAAGGCGATATCCACGCACTAAGATAAAGCAATTAATAACAGTTGCCATACATACACTGTTGGCCAAAAACAATTTACACAAAAAGACTAAAAATATTCATAACGAATAATTCGATAAGGCAATGTATTCCATATACGTAGAAACTTCAATGCACCGATTTAATGCATATGCGGAAATATATATGATGAATTATACGCATTTCCATAATTGTTACAATTTTAGATTCATTTTTCTTTATCTTCTTCGCTTTTTATCTTGGTAGATAATCATTCCCTTCAAAGAGAATATTTTTGGTAATTAATTCTCCTTCTCGATTTAATTCTCCCATTCTCTCTCGCTCCCTTATATATAACACGATAGGGTTGTCTTGTCTCCATATCACTTACAATCTTTTAAACACTCTCTAAAGAAACTAATCTCCTTTTTAATAATATTGTTTGAGATGTCCCAAATGACGATGAACGTCGAGAAGAAGATCGGAGCTGACGTGACTGTGATCCCTGAAGATGGGAAAAGGGCTTATGTCACTTTCCTTGCTGGTAACAAAGACTACTGGATGGGTGTGGTTGGTCTAGCCAAAGGACTTCGCAAGGTGAAATCGGCTTATCCTCTTGTTGTGGCGATTCTCCCTGACGTGCCTGAGGAACACCGTCAAATCCTGGTGGCTCAAGGATGCATTATCCGTGAGATCGAACCGGTCTATCCGCCGGAAAACAAAGAAGGTTATTCCATGGCGTATTATGTTATCAACTACTCCAAGCTTCGTATTTGGGAGGTAATTATCTTACTTCATATATATATAAAAACATGATAACGCCTATTATCACGTGTCGAATAATACTAGTAAGATTTGTGCCATATATATATATATTACTAACGACTTATAAACATATATATGCTATATGCAGTTTGTTGAGTATGAGAAGATGATATATCTAGATGGGGACATACAAGTGTTCAGAAACATCGATCATCTGTTCGATACTCCTCGTGGCTACTTGTATGCCGTCAAAGATTGCTTTTGCGAGGTTTCTTGGACCAAATCTCCTCAATACAAGATCGGTTACTGCCAACAGTCGCCTGAAAAAGTGACATGGCCTGTCGAAAGCCTCGGTGCTCCACCTCCGGCATATTTCAATGCCGGTATGTTGATTTTTGAACCAAATCTCGTCACTTACGAAGATCTTCTTCGTGTTGTTCAACTCACTACCCCAACTCTTTTTGCTGAACAGGTACGATATTTTTTCTTTATTTTTTTCATTATTTGATTTGAGTTTTTAATACTATACAATTCTAATATAAATTTATTGTTTTTGGTAGGATTTTCTGAATATGTACTTCAAAGACATATACAAACCAATCCCTTCGACCTACAACCTCATATTGGCTATGCTTTGGCGTCATCCAGAACACGTTGACCTTGACCAAATCAGTGTTGTTCATTATTGTGCTAATGTAAGTTTTATTTTTTTTTCTTTACGTATATGTAAAAATATATTCCTAGTTATTAAATTTGTATATTTCTATTCAATTTAATAGGGTTCAAAGCCTTGGAAATACGATGAGGCTCAAGAACACATGGAGCGAGAAGACATCAAAATGTTGGTCAAAAAATGGTGGGATATTTATGAAGATTCGAGTTTAGATTACAAGAACTTTGGCGAGAGTGAGTCTAAGCTGAATCAGACCACTGCCCCATTGGCTTCCAAGGACCCTGCTGGCGATGTGCTAACGAACCTTGCCCCCTCCGCCGCTTAACCAAATCTTTTTATGTGGAGGCCCTATAATCTATATCTACGCAATATCTTTTTTGGTTTTTTAAGGGTTTAGCTATATATAATTTTATCATAATTATATAGCAAACTCGTTTAAGTTTTGTTGTTTGAGTTTAGAGTGGTGTGGTCTTGTGTTTTTGTTTTGACTTTTTTTTTTTTTTGTCAATGTCGGCCTTGACCACCCTTTATCTCTCTTTTTTTATAATCAATAATAAGAATGCTCTTTTGGCTTTCATTCTCTTCTATTCGTTCCTTTCTTTTTTGCAAAACAGCATAATATACACATGTAAGTAGAAAACTTAAGTTTGGTATAAGTGATAATGTGTATAAATTAACAATCGATGTAATATAGAACAAGTTTTGTGTTGGTTAAACGGAAAGAATGCCTATGAACACCAATGCATAAAAGCCGCAGTAAATATAATATTTCCATTGATACGTATAACATTACAATTAGCAAGTTACCTGATACATTAAAATCTCACTATTAATGATTTGGATCAAAGTAATATACTTATATGTTAAATAAAGAAATCGAGTTTATACGGTAGTTGTTGCAAAAGCCTTTAAGGAATTTTTTTAAAGTTCTTGCGAATTTCCTAAACAACATGATCTTAACACTTTTTTTTTTTTTTTGACCTCACATGATCTTAACACTTAAGGACATTTTCTTTTAATTAATTTCATTTAAGCTTTGAATTTTTCCGATTCTAAAACTATCCGATCTCTACCAATATGGTAAGAAAATAATAACTAAGAGATTAATATTCATATCCAAAATTTAAGGCTCCGTCAAATATGTAAATCTATTTATGAGTCTCGCTCCCTCCGTTATCCAATTTTAGAGTTTATATGGAAACTATATATCTCATAATATCAATTAGCTTGTTTTGCAAACTCATACGATTCTGCCAAATATTCAAACTGCAAACTTTATGGACCAAATTTTTGAGAAGTAACTCTTGAAATCTCGTTATTTGATTTTATCTTTACCTGGGCTGCACTTATACCCATGGGCCTCATAATGCTGCCTTTTATTTTAACTAAACCATTTCACATTTGAGGCATAAAACAAATCTCCTAACTCCTTAAATGCCGCCAGGAAAAAATTACTGTATTTGAGTAGCTAAAGAATATAAAAAAAAAAAAAAAAGAACTGCAATAAAAATATGATAGTGACCGTTAATTCAAAAGATGAGAACAAAAATCAACGTCACGCGAGTCAGGTCAGGACCCAGATATCTTCGAGATCTTTCAGCTGCGAAAAGACAAAACTGCACTATGAGTTTCTGAAGCATATGGTCCCCTGCTCACCTTGGGGACATTTTGGTCATCTCAACGCTGCAAAGTTCCTCTTCCTCCTAATCATCATCAGATATTGCTTTATCTGATGGGCTTTGTCCGTTTCATTATTTTTTCAATTTCTTTATAAATTTTAATAACCACACAAATGCAGATTAATGGTAATTATAACCACGTATCTAAAAACAACATATAAGTCTCATAGTGTGATTTACAAAAAATAAATGGACTACGAGTATTTTTATCTTAAAAATCATGAAAATTACTTTCCAAAAAAACAAATAAATATATATTTTTAAAATAATTAGTTTGCAAATAATAACTTTTCCTAAAACAAATTAAAACATTTAAATACGTGAGAAACAAAACAAAAACAAAAAGAGAAAGTTGTTTAATCATATATTATGAGGGGGCCTATGTAAGACTTGACGAACAAAAATTGTGATACCTAACTAAAATGGTAAGACCTCACAATGATGATAATAGACTATTACAAGGACGAAGACACGAAGAGACACACCGACTTTATTTTGGCCGACTCGATAGCGAAAAGAAAGGTCATCGTGTTTCTCTTTCCTCGCCTTTTCTAACTTTCTTTTCTCACAACCACACACACACTAATGTATAAAACTATATCTATACGTATTTGTTTGGTATACAAAGATTGCATCATGGCTTGCGTTTACAAGTCTTAGTCCCCCATAGTCACTAATCCACTAACGTGACTCACTCTTTTCCCTAAATGTATGTATGTGTGTATTTTGAACCCCAACGATTTCAAAATCTTATACGTTTTAACTGAATAATTGATTTCGAACAAACTTTTACAAGTGTAGAATATTAGTTTCTTTCTTTCTTTCTTTCTTTCTTTCTTTCGAATCAGCGTAATGTAGGATACCCCATTAGGTAAGAGAAAAGACAATGAATCATTGTTATGTGCAATCAGTGTGATGTTGTCATCATTTTGTGAGATACATATGAAATTTTGGAAATTTTCTTAATGGAAGTTTCGCTGAAAAGAAATCATGTAAAACCTAAAAAAATGTCGGAGTCTAAAAAAAACGTATGTAAGGAGTTTTGTATTCTGGTCACACTTCCTTGCACATTAGGCATGCTTAGGTAGTTTCGTATCGTATGTTTAGTTACATATATAGATACAGATATATATGTAAATTATTCGTAAGAGTAGACTTTTGTTGTCAAAGGGCTCAATGATTCGTGTCTTTACAAAGTCAAGATCTCGATGTGATTGGAAGAATATTTACTTATATATTCCTATTAATCATGCAGTTTTCTTTATCCTATGAATTAATGTGATTAGTCATTTAAATAATCAAATTCCCTTTCTTTTTCCCCAATATGATTCAATTATTCGAGCCCGTTTACATTATCGGGTAATATTCGTTACGTGCTTTTTAGTTTCGAACCTGCGAATAGTTTGATAATAATTCCTCATAAAAAGACAAGAATAATCTGTTTTAGATGCTTTATTTTAATCAGAAATAAAAATTAAGCTAATTAAGAAAAGAGTAGTTGTATGGTTTATAAAGTTCATTAAGCGTGCAAACTATTATATAATAACACGAATATAGTATGAATATGATATAGCCTTTAATTAATTAGCACACGCTTATGACATGATATACAGTTAGAATCAATTTCGTTCGATCGATGATAATCTTCTTAATATGTATTGATAACAATGAAATATTCTTTTTGACATTCTAAAAAATCATTATAGAAAAAAAAAAAATCCCCATCCCTAATTCCAATAATTTCGGCATATAATTCTCAAGTACATATTCTTGATTAACTAAGATTAAAACTAGACCGTCAATTTTGGTGGCTTTGTTTAAAAACCTTAACAGACGGCTCCTTTTTTGTGTGTGTCCATTATTATTACCCGAAATTGAGTGGAAATTTGAAATGGGATTATAACAAATAAAGAAGCATCATCCATGATTTGACTTATGCATAGTTTATATAATAATGAAAAAGGAAAAAAAACAAAAAAAAAGAAGAAAAGGAACAAAATAAAAGACATGAAAAGCAACATGTCTGGTTGGCCGTAGAGCCGGAGATATGACAAAAAAAAGAATCAGACAATTCTTCTATCATTCATCCAACTTAGTCCCTCTTTTACTGTACATAATTATTACTCCCTCCGTTTCAAAATATAAGATGTTTTGAGTAAAACACGCATATTAAGAAATGACCACATTAAAAAAGTTTAACCAATCACAAACAAGACTGCATAATATAAAGTATTAAACTAATCTAAAATTAACATAGAAACTTGAAAACATCCTATATTATGAAACAGAAAAACTTCTCAAAACATCTTATATTATGAAACGGAGGGAGTATTATTTTCCAAAATATAAAATAATTTTTTTGATTAAACTTCTCCTTTTTTTTTTTCTTGTTTTCGGATAAAACATCCTCCCACTGGCTTCTCGATTTGTTTAACCAAGTCAGAAATTTAGGACATGTTTTCCACGCTTTTTAACGTAACAATAAGTTTATATCGTATACTAGTTGTATTTATTTGTCATTTCTCAGTTTTCATATTTCATTTCACTGAAAAAATTTAAAACATACAATTTTATTATAAAAATTATCCAGTCGTATTAGACAACAAATTAACAACTTATTTTTCATCAAACAAATGGTTCTACAAAATCAGAACGATATCAAGCTAACTGAACAAAATCCAAACACATACACTAACACATTAGTTGACATTTTCTTAATACACAAATATTAAATTAGTTAAAAAGGATAGAAAGACAAAAAAGAACCAAATTAAACCGGATTGGATCAACCCAATAAATAAAACTAAATGTACGGCCGCGCGTAATGTAAATAATGTGGGGTGGGGGCTGAATCGGAATTAGATACTCTTATCATACCAAATCATTGAAGGGACCTACATGTCTGAAACTGACACGTGTCGGACCTAACAGACAATGATACTGTTTTCAAAGTTTTCGTATAATTGGTTTCTTTCTTGTGTCGTGTGTGGATAAGTCTGTGTGTGTGAGAAGAGAGATGATCGCATGATGGATGGATGGTGCCTAAAGTGTTGATGACATGAGAACCACCACTAATCTTTTTTTTTCCTACCATCTATCTATATTCCAATTTTCTTATTACTACTTTTGTTCTTCACCGCACCAATTATACGACTTTTTATTTATTTATCATTATGTATTTTTGGTTGTGGATGAGGTTGTTTTGTTTTCTATCGATGGATTAGTAGTCTAAACCTAATTTTTTAATCGTCTTCCAATCATCTAAACCATCCCAAAAGGTATTACGAATTTGGGGTCACACCGTTGTTTTACATTATTTTTTTTATGTTCAAATACTTTATTTTTTTTACCTTTTGTCTTTATTCTTCCCCTCTCTTTTTCACGCACTTTTTATTGGTTTTAATTTCCCCCACCCTTTTCAGAAGTCAATGTTTATCTATATTCCTCTCATTTATTTTTAAAAAAAACCGTGTTATTATGGACTTAAAATGCCGACATATTCTTTATAAGATAGTAAAAAATAGTATAAACTGGTATCTACAAAAGTTTGGTATATTACTGTAATTGTACTACCATCTTTTTTTTTTTTATCAAAACAAAATATGCTGCTACGTAACCACTTGTTTCAGTAACGATTATGGTAATCACACCAAAACTGCTAAGATAAATTATTCAGAAAAAAAATCTAGTAAAATCTTCTCTTTGAATCTGACCTTTTTTCCACGCTCTATCTTTTTGTCATGTAATGTGATTATTTTGATATGATTACGCGTCATGGAACACACGCTCCAGAAAACTATAAATTTGTGATAATATTTTAAATTCAAACACAAAACCAAAAAAATTATCATGACGTCTCTTGTTACTGGAAGATCGCCTAAATGACTGATTATTTAAATTATCAGATCAATATATACAATTACTATTTTGTCTTCTCGTTCTTGCTTTGAGTTTGAATAGTCTAGATATCGGGTCTTTAATTGAAAAATAACTTGATTTAATCATGAGTCGTGATTTTTCCTGTGTTGACGCTCGAGTAGGTCTTAAATACAACACTAGGACTATTAAATTATACTACATGAAATTATAAATTACATGTGTCGTCTCGTCGTGTTAATGAGTTTGCCACACCTTTCTCCTTAGGAGACTGGTCTTGCCGTCGGGGACCAAAAAAGAAATACAATATATAAATTATGTGTATATAGGCCAAATTATTTTCAACATTTGCAGTTTGTCAGATGGTTAAAAGTAATCGTAAATTGGAATCACATGTCTGTATCTTCGCCACATTCTCAGAACTATATATGTTCTAAAGTTTCAATTATTTTTGTTCCAAACGACAAAATTGACCCTTTAAATAAAGTCAGAAAGATTTTTTTTGTAATTGACGATTGCAATCTTTTTAGTCAAAAGACACCAGCAAAAATTATACTTCAGGAAATTGCAGTTCTAACTTAATTCTGATGCCTTGACGATTCTAGCTTGATCTTGCAAATTGTCGGATTATTCGGATATTAGTCTACACCGATCAAAGTAAACCAAACTAATAACTGTGTCGTAAAAGCGATTTTAACCAAATTGTGACTTTGTCCACTTCTCCTTCGCAGCCACGCTTATATTAATTTGCACAATATGGGTAACCTAACTTTGTTGGAAAGTGCCAAAGCCAATAAAACGTTCCACGTCGACCTTTCTAGTTAAGTCCCTCAACAATCTTTATTATATCTGTTTGACGTATCATATGCCACCACCGGCATGAATGATTATCAATCTTCTTATTCCACCCGTTTCTATTTTCATACCATTCACAATATTTGATACTCCTTCCGTTTCAAAATATAGGATGTTTTAAGCAAAACACCAGATTAAAAAGACTTTACTTTTAATAAGTTCAACCAATCAGAAACAATACTGCATAATATAAAATACTAAACTAATCTAAAAGTTGCATTGAAATTTAAAAACATCCTATATTATGAAACAACAAACTTCTCTAAAACATCTTATATTTTGAAACGGAGGGAGTATAAAATAATATAACTCAATATACAAAGATTCCTTCGTTAACACTGAATTCTGTGAAATAATGAATGAATTCTGTTTTTTTTTCTAGCTATTTTCTATTTAAAATATGTAAAAATAGAGACGATATGTCGATATCTATCATGTAAAATTTTTATGCGATCGCGTGAAATTTTTTAGTTCATGACATTTTTGTCTGTTCACAAGTTATCTCATACTTATACATTTTCTACTTACATGTTTTTTTTTTGGTAGAATTTTCTACTTACATGTTAATTAATAAAAACAGATTATTAATAAAAATGCGGTGCAAATAAAATAGTTAGAAATCATTGAATGAATAAGTCCCAACACAATCTGGCCAGATCAAGAGAACTGAACCTAAAACAAGAAAGTGGAGATCACACAATCCATAACCCAAATAATAATATATACAAGAATGCAGAATATAAAAAGAAGTTAGAAGAGATTATTTAAAAAAACAAAAAAGAAAAAAAAAAACCAATGTGTAGTGTGAGGAGGTTGAAGATTGGTAGGCAAGCTGACATGTTACCCATATCTGCCTTCCTCAAGCAAAGCATGGAGTGGGAGACAATTCATGTGGTCTCTTATTTAAAGTCCCCTCTTAATCACTTCTCTAATTACTACTAGTACTGTCTTACTTTTTTCTTCTTCTTCTCTGTCTCTTAACTATATTGACACTATGTTGGAATAGATAGCCAATAGAGGTAAATTGAAAATTAAAATCTACCTCTTAAAAAAAGTCGTAAAGGTATAATTTGATTATTAACTAAAACTGGTTTTTTTTAAGCAAGTCTTCAGTTCAGTTCAATTAATTATGTTTCGGGGTATATTACAAGAATATCTGCACTTGAGTGAATAATTTTACAAAATATTTATCAGAGAACATATCAACTTTGAAGGTGGGCATGGGAAGGATATAGAATCGTTTCATCATGTGCTGTAATTGTAACTTTTTGTTGTTGTTGTAACTGTAACAAATACTTAAAACAATGTATTAATGGTATTTAAAAAAAAAACGCTTATGAGGAAAATGAAAAATATCAATCCGAAGTAACTAGCCACCGATAAATCAAAATTTTTGGAGAGACTCAATTTTTTTTTATATTTATATTACATTTGTTTTAATTATAATATATTAGTATTGCATTTTTCCGTTAAATTATATAAAGATTAACCGGGTTTCGCTACCTTTGATTTTTTTTTTTGTTTAAAGAAACCAATAGTATAATTTTTAAACCACATCAATCAAATAATGTGACAAAACAAGTATATTCTAAGAGGGAATAAATTTGAATACAATAGATATTACTGAAAAAAAATTGAAGTGGGAAGAATAGTTGCAAGTGGGGTGCTCATTTGGTCAACCTTTGTAAGTGAGAAAATTAAAAGGAGAGAGAATTTGTGCCATCATAATTTCCCACATTCTTTTTTTTTTTTCTTTTCAAAAATTCTATTGAAAAAAATACTAAGCAAAAATAAATCCAATCCTTTGATTAATTCTAATTATTAGCCACCCACCCACCCACCCATAAAAAAATAAATAATTT